>NC_092233.1:3175000-3355000 GCF_036320965.1 Panulirus ornatus | reverse complement strand
CCCACCTGTCACCCTCCTATATCCATGTACTGTACCCACTGTACGCTTTGTACTGGCTTCCACCTACCCCTAGATATGAGTCCTTCATCCATACTCTCACCGAAGTGCTTTATCTATGTATATCTAAACAATGCATATCTTGAAACTAAAAACTAACAAAAAACAACACTAGAAATCAAAGATGCTACAATATAAATCTGAGGGCTGTGTCCTGATGCATAAAGGACAGAACAGGCTACAGAACCCTGGCTGGGTTACGCAGCTCCTCCACACCCCACATACGACACGAAAGACATTTTCGTTTCTCTCTTCTCAAAGGCAGCCGGAAACCTCTCTCCCCCCGTGAAAGGCACCCTCCCCAGGATTGATGCAGAGCCGACTCCACTGCTGGGTTATCAGGTGGAGCCTCTCTCATCCTCTGGTTTTGAGGTGGATCCCCATAGTGTCCTCTGCTCTGAGACAAAGCTCACGGCATCCTTCAGGCTCGTGTCTCAGTTTATCTTATCTTAAGATACCATTCCCTAGTTTAGCTATATCTTGAATCCTTGAGCACGACTACACGACCCTGAACATGTCGGAGCGTCCCATGAACACAAGGGTACGACCCCCAAGCATGAGTGTACGTTCTTTGAGCTCGATGGTGTGACCTATGAACACGAAGGAATGGCTCTTGAGCACGAGGGTACGAACCCTGAGCACGAAGGTACGACCCTAACACGAGGTTACGACCAGTGAACACGATGGTACGACCCTTGAGCACAAAGGCACAACCCTTGGTTATGATGACTTGGTCTGTGACCTGACCATCACAAACATCAGGTCGTAGATCATCTCATTATCCCAGGAGTCGTACCAGACTCCCTCAAGGGTCGTTCTTGAGTGCTAAGGTGGTTAAGGATCTCCTTGAATGAAGAATACAAGTTAATCTCTTCTGTCTCGCATAGAATCAAACCATAAGCTTCTTTCAGCACTTCTTATCTCTAAAACAAAGACTACTACGATAGCAAAGATAACAGAGCATCATATCTCATCCACTTGACTGTGGGAGTCCTCACCAGCAGCCACATACGAGACATGTGGCTTTGATCTCTCCCGCATCTCACACACGTAGAGCCATCACAGCATCCCTCAGCCATGAGATAAAGCCCAAGTCTCTCAGCTGGAGCACCTCGCGTGTCACCGGGGCTGAGACGACTTTCCTCAGCATGCAAATAAAGCCTTTAAATCGTGGCAGAAAGATAGTCCAATGCCTCTTCCCTAGCCCGATAGGGGGAGCCATTATGGGGGAACTCAGAGAAGCAATAAATGGGATACAAAAACCCGTGACAGCTTGAGTAGCCGCTCCATCAACCTCTCCTCAATCACGCTCCATCCATCATCATTCAATTTTCAACCCTTCAGTCCTGATTTATTTTCCTGGCCGCTCTCGACGCTATTTTTGACCTGTCTCTTAGAGCGAATGGTGTCTTGATGGACTCTAAAGATCTGCTTGGCTTCAGTTTCTCTCTCTCTCTCTCTCTCTCTCTCTCTCTCTCTGGTGGTATATGGGAGACGCACACATGACCATCCCTCAAGATCCATGATTCATTTCTCTCACGCCCTCACCTCTTCCTCTTTTTTCCTCATCTCCAACAAGGACTCTCTCTCTTTCCTCCAACACACACTCACCCTTCTCTCCAACAAAGAGTCACCCTCCTCTCTCACAAACGGTCTTAGTCCTCTCTAAAAATAGATATCCGCTCTTTTCTCCAACAAAAGATTTTCCTGTGTAACATTGACTCTCGTCTCCTCCAACAAGGAAACCTACTCTCCCTCAATGACTGTGCATTCAAAAAAAGCAATTTTGATCCTTACCACAGAGACTATTTTTGATCCATATGCTTTTCACCTCCTGCACAGAAACTGTTCTCCCTCAAAGGCAAATTCATCTCCTTCACCCAAACACACCCTTGAGTTAAGTAACACAAAATCTCTAACAAAATCTGCCTCCACCAAAACACCCCAGCAATTCCTCCATCGTTACTTCTATAATAATTTCCTCCACTTGAGACAAACCTGTAGATGATTACGATAAATTGTTATTCTTTCACGTTTTCATTCCCTTTTCCCCCAAATTTTCATTTTTCATATTCTAAGGAAAACCAGTACGATGATGTGACTCCCACTTTCTTGTTCAGCCATCATGACCAAAGCAAGTATTGGGTCGAGATTCTAAGGAGTTTGTTCATATGAGCCCACATCCTAGACCGCGGGAAGACCTATATACAAGGAAACAGACGAAAGAATGGCCCAACCCACCCACATATACATGTATATACATACACGTCCACACACGCAAATATACATACCTATACATCTCAACGTATAAATACATATATACACACACAAACATATACATATATACATATGTATATAATTCATACTGTCTGTCTTTATTCATTCCCATCGCCACCTCGCCACACATGAAATAAAAATCCCCTCCCCTCATGTGTGCGAGGTAACGCTAGGAAAAGACAACAAAGGCCACATTCGTTCACACTCAGTCTCTAGCTGTCATGTAATAATGCACCGAAACCACAGCTCCCTTTCCACATCCAGGCCCCACAGAACTTTCCATGGTTTCCCCCAGACGCTTCACACACACACACACACACACACACACATATATATATATATATATATATATATATATATATATATATATATATATATATATATATATATATATATATATTTTTTTTTTTTTTTTTTTATACTTTGTCGCTGTCTCCCGCGTTTGCGAGGTAGCGCAAGGAAACAGACGAAAGAAATGGCCCAACCCCCCCCCCCCCATACACATGTATATACATACGTCCACACACGCAAATATACATACCTACACAGCTTTCCATGGTTTACCCCAGACGCTTCACACGCCTTGATTCAATCCACTGACAGCACGTCAACCCCGGTATACCACATCGCTCCAATTCACTATATTCCTTGCCCTCCTTTCACCCTCCTGCATGTTCAGGCCCTATCACACAAAATCTTTTTCACTCCATCTTTCCACCTCCAATTTGGTCTCCCTCTTCTCCTTGCTCCCTCCACCTCCGATACATATATCCTCTTGGTCAATCTTTCCTCAATCATCCTCTCCATGTGCCCAAACCACTTCAAAACACCCTCTTCTGCTCTCTCTACCACGCTCTTTTTATTTCCACACATCTCTCTTACCCTTACGTTACTCACTCGATCAAACCACCTCACACCACACATTGTCCTCAAACATCTCATTTCCAGCACATCCATCCTCCTGCGCACAACACTATCCATAGCCCACGCCTCGCAACCATACAACATTGTTGGAACCACTATTCCTTCAAACATACCCATTTTTGCTTTCCGAGATAATGTTCTCGACTTCCACACATTCTTCAAGGCCCCCAGAATTTTCGCCCCCTCCCCCACCCTATGATCCACTTCCGCTTCCATGGTTCCATCCGCTGCCAGATCCACTCCCAGATATCTAAAACACTTCACTTCCTCCAGTTTTTCTCCATTCAAACTCACCTCCCAATTGACTTGACCCTCAACCCTACTGTACCTAATAACCTTGCTCTTATTCACATTTACTCTTAACTTTCTTCTTCCACACACACACACACACATATATATATATATATATATATATATATATATATATATATATATATATATATATATATATATATATATATATATATATATGTGTGTGTGTGTGTGTGTGTGTGTGTGTGTGTGTGTATATACTCCCTAGACTAAGCCAAACACAGTTTTATCTTATACTTCCAAAGAGGAGGATGAACAGCTGGGTTGACTGAGGGTCGACTGCAGCGCTCAGAATTAAACCCGGATGGTTGCCGACGAGTGCCTCGTGGTCAACAACGCAAACCACTGCACCGGGTACGAGTGGATAATCCTGTTGCTACTGTCCCTGTTGCTACTGCTCCTGTTGCTGCTGCTCCTGTTGCTGCTGCTCCTGTTGCTGCTGCTCCTGTTGCTACTGCTCCTGTTGCTGCTGCTCCTGTTGCTATTGCTACTTCCCATACAGAAACAGTGCTCCAGGCTGGGTAGGAAGGAGGGGTAAAGGGGGAGGCACGAGAGGGAGGAGCAGTGGGTCAAGAGTGATGGAGTAGGGAGCACGAGGTAAGGCTATCCAAACACACTCCATCTCTGTCTGTCTTCATCCTTCATCCTTTTCCGTCCACCTGTCCCTCCAACCCTCCATCGTCTTCCATCCCTCTTTGATCCACCCTCTTCCATTTTCTTTTGTTGCCTTTATTCGAGCAGTCGCTTCCTTTTTTCTCTCTCTCTTTCTATCTCTCCTTCTTTCACTTCCCATCACTCTCTTCTTTTCACTTCCTATCACTCTCTTCTCACTTCTTTCAAGAGCTCTCCTTCTTTCATTTCCCAACCACTCCCTTCTCCCACTAACTAATTCCCAACCTCTCTTCTCTCTTTAGCTCTCCTACTCTCATTCCTCATCATTCTCCTCTCTCACTGGCTCCCTATTCATTCCCCACCTTTTCTATTTAATGGCTACCTTTTCATTCCTCACAATTCTTCTCACATTAGCTCTTCTTTCATTCTCCGCCAATCTCTTCTCTCACTCGTTCTCTTCCTTCCCATAACCCTCTCTCTTCACTCAATAGCTCTCCTGTTCCTCACCTCTCTCTTCTCTCACTCGCTCTCCCTCTTTCACTCCTCGCCTCTTGAATGATCTTCCCTTTCATGCAACGCACTTTTTTTCAGACCAACGCACCCACCAATACTACCTCACTAACGCACTCACCACTAACGGAGGAGCAAACTCGGGGCATTAACTCTCATGGATCCCCATTGTGGAGCATCGTCCACAGTCACCAGCAACTTCCCATCAGAGCTCCAGCATTACCTCCCCAAACCGCCAACAACATTTGTCTTCTCTAACAACTGTCTCGTGCTGTACAAGATGCCGCCCCTCCAACAGCAGTACCAACAACAGTAACAATTACTGATTCATCGTTCAGAAGAAACATCCTTCTAGTTCATCAGCCACATGCCAACACAAACGACTGTTTTCACCAACACTATCAAACGATGTCTTCCGGCATCACCAGCACCGTTCTTCTACGACTCCAACACCAACAAACATCGAATACCACTTCTCCCCCAACAGTGACCACCCACCCCTTCCCCCCAGCTCCCCCAGGACCAGTTTCGGACAAGGCCACTGTTTACAGTCTGCACGGCACACTTCATGAACATGTACATCATGAACACCTCCAACACTACCCACCAACACATCTCCTCCACAACATCATGCACAATCCCCAACACCAACCACTCTCCCCCTCTCGCCAACATCACTCTTCAAACAAAATCCTATCAAACACATCTTCCTGCGTGTTGAGTCAACTAATTACCCAACCTGTACGATCATCTGCGTCTCGACCTGACACTTCTCAACCAAATGTATTCACAATGAGCTAAACCTTCTTATCTTAACACGTTGTCATACTAAGCAGTTCACGTATTCCCTAAAGTAATCTGTTTTCTTCGGATTCTGCACGAAGTGGCACCGCTGTGCATTAACTCAGCTTGAGCAATATATTCATCTCAAAATTCCCTTTTGAATGCACATGTTGAAGGTAATAGAAAAATGTGTCTTCACAAAAGATGAGCAATATAATGCAAATGATTCGATATTCTAATCTATTTCGCCGCATTTATTCAAGAGGCTTACGTATAACTTACTATACAAGGACATGTATCAATCTCACCTTTTGGTCTTTCTTCTGATTCCCTGGTTCAACAAGTATAGAAATATAGAAAGTTCTATATATAATTTTTCTACATAGCGTCAGGGTTCCACTTCCCCAACACAGTTTACTTTCCTCTTTCCGTTCTCCTCAACTATCACCAACAGCCTCGTTAGGACCATGTCGTCTGCTGCTGTTTGAATTCATTTGTGTTTATTAATATTTTTTGCTGTTTTCATTTATATTTCTTTTATTATCTTTATATCTCGATTAAGACCTGGCCTCCAGGAGGACTTTTTACCTGTGAATGGAACTTTCAACGTAAACAAAACCCCACAGGTACCCGATGAAGGTGAAAAGATGATCTAGAAGGAAAGTTAATGTCTTGTTCCGTTATTTACCCTTCCTTCCTGTGTGTAGGGTCGGAGCCACAGGACCCTCACGATGGATCAACAGGAAGTCAAGACTGTGGGGCGCCCAGCTCATCAGGCCTCAACCCCAAGTGATCTGAATAATGGAAGACAAGATTGATGGGGGCCGAGTTGATTGATTCCGACGCCTGAGCTCAGAGGCGGGAGCGTTCCTGCTTCTCTTCCTGCTCCCCGTGTTCAGGACCTCAAGCAGGAGATGGTCCAAGTCATGGAGGGCGAGTTGGTTCATACACGTAAATCAATATATATATATAAAAGAATTTGAAGTTTCTATACTTGCTCGGGAATGATACTGATTTATACCAGCTTCCATTTCGAATATAAACTTCAGGATAGCACTACTTGAACTTTGGTTCTATATGATACATAATGCAAATTATATTTCTAGAAATATGATGGTATGAAATTTGATCTAAGAATAAACAACACGAAGTTTTACATTATACAAGTGATAACATGTTGCCTTGTAAAACACCGCTTGAAAATTCTTTCTGAAAATTGGGTGCCTCAGACAGACTCTATTTGGGGAAGTTTCTCAAACACACGCACAAGAATATAGGATATAGCATCTATATTATAACACAATATCGTAAACGTGACTCATAAGTCGAATACGGTGTCCACACAGTATTAAGAAAGTATGAAACCTACTGACAGAACATCTTACAACAGACTCTTCAGTTTGGGGATAATGGCTTTAGATAGAGGGTCGGGAGCAAGATCCCCCTGTAAGGGATAAATGACATTAGATAAAGACGGGTTGTGACAGCGACACATGATGAATTATCATATAGATGAAGTTAGCGAAGTTAGCCCGGGAGAAATCAATCATGACATCTCGAGGATTGATGATGATGGAGACCCCATCATCCCAGACCCTGCTAGATCACGAGCAGGAGACGGGAGATTGAGGATGATAGGGATGCTATCATCCCAGGCCCTGTTAGGTCACCTAGGGTACACGAGAGGTTCAGGAGGATGATAAGGATCCTATCATCCAAGCCCCAGTGGAACACGAGAACACATTCGACTCCAGTGGTAATGGTGGGGTTTTATCATCCGAGGTCCTGTATATCCAGCAGAAGGTATGAGAGACTGAGGAGGATGATAGGTATTCGGGGTCATCCTGGGGTCATCCTGGAACACGAGTAGACAGAGAGATGATGAGGGAGACCCGTTCATCCGAGACCTTTATAGAAACATCAGGAGATGTGAGAGACTAATGGTGATAGGATATCTTACACATCCTCCCAGGACTCATGGGAGGGGCTCCTACATCTGTGCACAGGAGGCCAAGAGAGAGGACAGTGAGAGGAACATTGCTTCTGTTCTGTAGGTTTATCAGTAACAGTAGTTATGTTTTGTTGTGACGGAAGCAACAGTGGCTTTCTTCTGTAGGTATGCAGGCAACACTGGCTGTGTTTTACAGTGTTGGAGTCAACACTGGTTTTGTTTCACAGTGCTGGAGGCAACACTGGCTACGTTTCACAGTGCTGGAGGCAACACTGGCTATGTTTCACAGTGCTGGAGGCAACACTGGCTATGTTTCACAGGCTGGAGGCAAAAGATGTGCACCGGGACTAAAAACGATAATGCTCAATTTTTTCCAATTGCTGAAAAATTAGCAGAAAAGGTAAGTTATGCTTGTGTTAGAAATTACGCTGCAGTACTTCACTTGAATGAGAAAAACTTACACACACACACACACACACACACACACACACACACACACACACACACACACACACACACATATAGAACTATGCTGTGTATATATATATATATATATATATATATATATATATATATATATATATATATATATATATATATATATATATATATATATATACGAGCTCTTCCCCAGTCTTAATCTCACCCGTTACCTGACCTAACATGACACCTTGCTCTGCCTGAGGATTAAGTCACCCTACCCAACCTTCGTACGACTGTAGCCAGTTTACATATATCTTAACCTTATTACATATGATTTTCTTAAATAACTTTAATGTATAATTTCTACGTATCTGAGGGCCGAGTCTCATTTAAGTAAATTATATGTATTGAGCTTAAGAAACATGTTATACTGCCTCAGAAGTTGGAGGGGTTAGCTATTGCCAGGGAGGATAAAATGTCATGTTGGGTCAGGTAACTGAGGACGATATGTAAAGGAAGCTCTCATATATATATATATATATATATATATATATATATATATATATATATATATATATATATATATATATATATATATATATATATATATATATATATATACAATGAGTCTTGGGCCAATAAGAATGAAAATGAAGTTAAGCAGAGAGACAGAGAGAAATAATGAGATTGCAGCTGAGAGATGCATGATAATCACAGCTGTGTTCTATTTGGTCAAGGAATGTGAGAGAAAAAATGAGGAGGATAATGAGAGAAAACGTCACAGCATACTGTTATACCTCATACTTCCGTCAGGAGGTGGAAGGGAGGTTGAGTGGGTGGTGTTGACATACCTGTACAGTGATGAGTCTGATGAATCGCTGAATATATATGATGATGAGCACCTTGATAAAGGCGGTGGTGGGTGAGTGCAGCTCTGTCAGACGAAGGGTGTGTGTGTGTGTGTGAGAGAGAGAGAGAGAGAGAGAGAGAGAGAGAGAGAGAGAGAGAGAGAGAGAGAGAGAGAGAGAGAGAGAGAGAGAGAGAGAGAGAGAGAGAGGTATGAGGACTGATCTGCGTTTTGTTAAGCGGATTATATTTGGGTATGAAGGTGGGAGAGCGAATGAAGTTCTGCCACTCTCACTCGACTACTGGGCTGTGTGAGGAGAGTGAAGGACACTCTGATCACACTGACACACTACACATTATTTACCCTCACATTCACACCATGACTGGATATACGCTTGACTGAGGCGTTCAACGTTTCAATCACATACACACACATGATATCATATATATATATATATATATATATATATATATATATATATATATATATATATATATATATATATATATATATATATATATATATATATATATATATATATATTGACGTTCTGTCAATGGAATGAACCAGGGCATGTGAAGCGTGTGGGGCATAGATGTGGATAGAGAGCTGTGGTTTCGGTGCATCACACATGACAGCTAGAGACTGAGTGTGAACGAATGTGGCCTTTGTTGTCTTTTTCTGGCACTACCTCGCTGGAGGGGGGGGGGATGTTATTTCATGTGTGGCGGGGTGGCGATGAGAATGGATGAAGGCAGCAAGTATGACTATGTACATGTGTATATATGTATATGTCTGTGTATGTATATGTATGTATACGTTGAATCGTATATGTATGTATATGTGCGTGTGTGGGCGTTTATGTATATACATGTGTCTGTGGGTGGGTTTGGCCATCCTTCATCTGTTTCCTTGCGCTACCTCGCTAACGCGGGAGACAGCGACTAAATACAATAGAAAATGTAAAAAAAAGAATAATGAATAAATAAATAAATAAATATATATATATATATATATATATATATATATATATATATATATATATATATATATATATATATATATATATATATATATACATATATATATATATATATATATACGTGGGCTCGACTAATAACGATGGGTGATTTGCATGCAAGAGTGGGTGATGTGGCAGTTGAGGGTATAATTGGGGGGCATGGCCTACTCTCTGTGAATGATGAACAGCTTGTGGGGATGTGCTCTGAACAAGTACTGATGATTGGAAGTACCTGATATAAAAAGGACATAGTACATAAGTAGTTATGAGTTAGTGGGGTTAATAATGAGCAGGCATTCCTAGAATATGTGGTAACTGGTAGGCGTAATAATGAAAGAATTTCCTATGTAAACGAGCTGTGAAGGACAGCTAGTGGGATGTCTAATCAATTCTTGTTTGAGGCAAAGGCTAAAGTTTGCACGGGCCTTAGAGAGAAAATGACTGTGGTGGAAAAGGCGGCGGTGAAAGTGAGTGAGCTTGGAAAAGAGGCTTGTGTCAGGAGATACCTAGAAAGATTGGATGAAGAGTGGCGAAGGGTGAGAGTAGATGATGCTAGGGGAGTGAGGGAGGAACAGAAGGCGATTCTGTGAAAAGACAAGAGGTGGTGAAGGCCTTACATAAACTGAAGGGTTGGAGGCGATGGAAGGCCATTTGAATTTCTCAGGAAACGGTTGACTGATATGTATGGCTCCACGTGAGGTGTGTGAGGAGTGACTGAATGCCTGTGTAGAGCCATTTCATATAGGCAAGAAGGATGAGAGGAAATGTTCGTATTACAGAGCTATAAGATGACTGAGTGAACGTGGTACGTTGTATGTAATGGTGGTGATTGTGGGGGTGGTGGCATGCATGGGACACTAGACTGGGGTGGAACAATGTGATTTCAGGAGTGGTACAGGATGTGTGGAATTGGAGTCTGCTTTGAAGAATTAGCCGAAAAATACTTACAGAAGCAGAATGATTTGTATGCGGCTGAAGAAATCGTATGACAGGGCTGATGAAGACGCTTTATGATAGGCGTTACAAATCTATGGGGAGGGGACTGCTTGAGAAATAGGGAGTTTCTGTCAAGGAGTAAAGCGTGCGTGCATTTAGGAAGAGAGGAGGGTGAGCTGCTCCATGAGAAGGTGGGTCTGAGGTAGGGGTGTGTGATGTTATCATGGCTGTTTGATCTCTTCATGGATGATGGATGGGGAGGTAAGGTATATATATATATATATATATATATATATATATATATATATATATATATATATATATATATATATATATATATATATATGGGTATGTTTGAAGGAATAGTGGTTCCAACAATGTTGTATGGTTGCGAGGCGTGGGCTATGGATAGAGTTGTGCGCAGGAGGATGGATGTGCTGGAAATGAGATGTTTGAGGACAATGTGTGGTGTGAGGTGGTTTGATCGAGTAAGTAACGTAAGGGTAAGAGAGATGTGTGGAAATAAAAAGAGCGTGGTTGAGAGAGCAGAAGAGGGTGTTTTGAAATGGTTTGGGCACATGGAGAGAATGAGTGAGGAAAGATTGACCAAGAGGATATATGTGTCGGAGGTGGAGGGAACGAGGAGAAGAGGGAGACCAAATTGGAGGTGGAAAGATGGAGTGAAAAGGATTTTGTGTGATCGGGGCCTGAACATGCAGGAGGGTGAAAGGAGGGCAAGGAATAGAGTGAATTGGAGCGATGTGGTATACAGGGGTTGACGTGCTGTCAGTGGATTGAATCAAGGCATGTGAAGCGTCCGGGGTAAACCATGGAAAGCTGTGTAGGTATGTATATTTGCGTGTGTGGACGTGTGTATGTACATGTGTATGGGGGGGGTTGGGCCATTTCTTTCGTCTGTTTCCTTGCGCTACCTCGCAACCGCGGGAGACAGCGACGAGGTATAAAAAAAAAAGAAAAAAAAATATATATATATATATATATATATATATATATATATATATATATATATATTCTTTATCTGAGGCAAGTCGGCTGTAAGCAGAGCACGAGCTAGATTGCTATTCCTTACGTGAAGAGACTTGAGGAGGGTATCAGGGCAGCTCAAGCGACAAAGAAAAAAAAAGTATATATATCTAAGCTCCAGGAACCTTTGTGATGACAAATATAGACATGGGGACATCTGGCATTCATGGCGAGCGTGTCCGGCAGCGCCCGGCGCCTGGCCACTAACCATGAACCCAGCATGGGGACATCAAGTCCTGTCATGTACGTCATTAGTAAATGTAGTTTGTGTCTCGCTCCACGTCCAGTTGTTACGGGTGACGGATCTTGGCAGTGTCCTGCAGTGTCTACCGTCACACCATTACTCCACAAGAACACTGGAGATGACAGATTATCTGTGTTTGCATTCAGCGCTTGGCCATCATGAGACTGAAGTGGTGCGCATCCGACTTTGGCTTACCTTCCACAAGGTCTTGGCTTCCCTCGCCTTCCCAGACCTCTGTCTCTCAGATGCCTGTGTACACGACTACATCTACACAATCTAAAGATTCATAAAACAGTAAGTAATGTAATGTAGTACATTAACGTAATCTGCAAGTTGGTCGGTCGTGCCGTGGCAAGACTCGCAAGTGGTACCTTCTTCAGTCCACGTCTACATAACAATGAGTTCCCCTTCTTCCTTTAATAGTGAGAGACGTTTGATGAATGCATTGTCTCTCGTGAGGTCTTACCACGGGGGAGACTCTCCCCCTCTCTCGGCTGACAGCTTACAAGACGACGGGCATTGTGAGGCGAAGAACCCTTTTCAATGTGGTCCTTATTGCCATGCAGCCACGGGCGTGTGGACGTGAGAGCTATCGCTCGGAAACCTTCCTTAACAGACTACGTTTCGTATCCTTCGTTGTACGGGAGAATGGTCCTTGTGTCGCCGCGTTCGCTGGCCACTTCAGTAGTAACTCTGTCTTCCTCCTCCTCCTCCTCCTCCTCCGGTGGGGAATTATTATAAGCTGCTGAACACAGGGGGGAAAGAGTGATTTATATGTGGGTAATTTTCTAGGCTCCACCGCCTTGATGAACGGCCTGGCAAGCTATAATCAAAGACGAGACTCATCCATTTGACGCCGGGTCTAAGCGAGGCGTCGCGGTGTAAATCTCACATGAACCTGTGAATCACGGTTCGAGCCAGTGACTGACTCACTGCCTGCAACACCAACCATTTAACAACTTTGCGGAAGCAGCGAACATAGGCGTGAGGTTGTTCGACATGTGTAAACTCACTGTGTGGTGGAGAAGGGGGTAGGGGGGGGGAGGACTCTCATCCACTGAGCACGACAGTGATACGACCACACGACTTTATGGCTCTTTTGGACGACGTGTGACCTTAGCACGACGGTGTCACCCTTGGGTATGATGGTCTGGCCTTTGATCTGACCCTGAGGGGGTTTACCGTCATACTGAAGGGTCGTTCCGTCATACTCAAAGGTCGCATCGTCGTGCTCAAGGGTTGCCTGTAACACCGTATTTACTATCTTAAAGCAGAGAGAGAGAGTCACGTTGTTAGGGAACCGTCCATTGCTTCTGTCTCCTTAAAACCTTAGAAAAAACATTGCTTTGACAACTGTGCTTCGTCTTGTGCATCGAACTGTACCTCTATGTACACTTCGCACTGTGCGTTTGACTGTGCTTCGAAATCTATTCCAAACTATGCTTCACACTCTGCTTCGTTATCTACTCCGAACTATGCTTCACACTCTGCTTCAGACCAAGCACAGGGACGTGGTGAGCACAAGGACGACAGTCATGCAGTGGGCGGACCGGGCGACATGATCCATAGCTCCAAAAGTAATGATTAAGGCCTCGGAGCTCCGAATCTTGGCGTCGCGGTAGAGGAGAGATTATAGTGAGGATTGATACATCACTACTTGAGAACTCGAGTAAATGGCTACGTAATAATGAGAAGGCAAGACATTTCGTCTCGGTGTGTCGCCTGAGAATGATGGAGGGAGTCAACTCCTCACGTACTTGTCTCTGCTTTCAGTGCTGCCTCTGCGAGCGGTGTGAATCATTCGCTGCTTCACTGTCTCTAAACAACTGGGTCGTTCTTGGTGTATAAACGGAGGCGCCCAGCCGTCCATTTTCCCAGATATTTATCAAGGGGGAACAATTTTTCGACTTAATAATTTATGAAGGATATGCTGTGAGGTTATTTAATTTTGCTTTATGAGGATCGTCACTTATGAGAAACAATCTTCTCTAATGAATCCCCTTCATTAATATCACTTAAGTTGATTACTTAATTGATAACACTTATTGATTATATAGAGCCAAATACATATACGTGGGGAGATAATTGGTCGCTAATTATACCACTATGTACAGAAGATATAATTAGATTGATAACTACATTGATGATTTATTTAAGGAAGAAAGATGGCTTTTAATTATTTTCTTGATAAATGATTAATGATCTTGATGGTATTGGGAGCAGGTGAATAAGCAAAGCTTCTACTACTACTACTACTACTACTACTACTACTACTACTACTACTACTATAACAACTACTACAACTACTACTACTATTGATATACTTATAATGACAACAGTATCACCATTACTGCTATGATCGTAATGTCTGATACTGCTTCGAAACTACTGCCTGTCATTAAGCCCTCACAGCAAGCCGTAGATCTGGGTACAAATGATACCAACAGAATCACATACTCTTGAAGACGACAGCATAATGGGATCCCCAGTCCATCCTACTGTATATCATGGGGTAGGATTCCCTCCCGGAGATTCCGTCCACACATGGACTGACAGACACCGAGGGAGACATTCTATGCAACATATCCAAGGGACATACGAGTTAGGTATATCCCATTGATATCAAATTCACAGTTTAGAGAACAGGTATGGTATTAAGGAGTACAAAACTTCCTTCATTCGAATTCAGAAGTTCTGTTTGGACACTATGTACCACACAACGTTTAGTAATGAATAATAAATGAAATAAAACTGGCATTAAACATTCTGATAATCGAAGACTATAGCAGAAAATTTGCAAAAGAAAGAAGAAATTCATTGGGTGTGGTGTATCATGAGATTGTTCTGACTTCACGAAGATATTAATGAACTCGCCGCTTGCGGCAAAAAACACCCGAAACTAAAGTTAACACATTTCAGTTCGAAATTCCAATTCCATTTTTATCTAAAATAATTTTCCTGAATCCATCTTCAAATATGGGGGTCCGAACTCCAATTCTAAATACTCAGGTCTAGCTCGAAAAAAATAAGCCGCTCAAATGTATGGATATTACCAAGCAAGGTGTATCTCAACCACGTTATGTGATGATTCTGATGATAAAAAGAAAACGTTGTCTGTGTATTCCACCTTTCACTCTATACTAGCCTCCACCTACCCCTAGCCACGTAACCCTCACCTACACTGTCACTCAAACACTTTGTCTGATCACGTGTGATGCTGGGATTAAAATAACTTTCTCAAGTATTAACACCTGATGATGAGGTGGATTGTCTCCACGAAACATGTCGTGCCACATGTATAGAATAATTACATGTTGAATAGAATTGTATGAACTCCTACTCAAGTGCGATTTCACCTTCATAACTTTCATCACAGACTAGTGTGATCCTCATATCTACAGATAGATAGATAGATAGATAGATAGATAGAAAGATAGAGAGATTTGATGGATAGATAGATAGATAGATAGATAGATAGATAGATAGATAGACAGATAGATAGATAAGAAAGATAGATGATAGATAGACAGATAGATAAATGGACAGACAGGTAGATAGATAGATAGGTAGGTAGATAGACAGATAGATAGATAGATAGATACATAGATAGACAGATAGATAGACAGAAACGCATTAATGAATCTAAAATACAGAAATCATATCCCAGTAACAGCTATCCACAGTTTATCGAGAAATCATTAACAAAGTAACGCGTTTAAAAAAAAAAAGGTTAGATTTAACCTGTCGTTTATGATGGCACAGGAGGCGCGAGGAAGCGAGACAGGAGAGTGGCAAGGCCTGCTGAAATCTGCAGGGTGTCTGGGATGCTGTTATTATCCCCAGAGAAATTTATCAGTGAATGTTGCGATGTCATTCTTTCAGAGGAACTCATCAGGGATTAATTTCTTCATCATAAAATCTTTATTTGTTCAGATTTATGAAGGTAAAATGTTTCAGTGAGAGTATGGATGAAGGGCACATATCTAGGGGTAGGTGGAGGAGGCCAGTATAGAACGTACAGTGGGTGCAGTACATGGACACAGGAGGGTGACAGGTGGGCCCGAGTGGGGTCCAGGGACCCAGAGGTGTCCCTCTCCCGTCAGAACAGAATGACATTAATTACATTAGTATAATGACAAAAAAGACAATACAGGAAACACGTCAATAGTATCGCGTCTTGACTGGTTACAAGTGTTCTGATATTCTAAAGAGGAAGTGAAAATACATCACATTAGGTACGTAATACAGTACACAGGAATACAGAGGAATTCAAACAGCAACAGACCACTTGGTCCCTTCGTGGTTCAGCTGAGCTAGTGGCAGTACAGTGGAGGTTCAACGTGGAGGAGGTTAAGGGGTCATGATGTGAGTGCTCGCAGTGTTCTCATTCTCTCGGAGTCAGGAATCTCTCTCTCTCTCTCTCTCTCTCTCTCTCTCTCTCTCTCTCTCTCTCTCTCTCTCTCTCTCTCTCTCTCTCTCTCTCTCCCTTAACTGCCTCTCACTCTCTCACCCTACTGGGTGATAATCCGAGTCATGTGCCGGTGATTCTGTTCTCCACAGGTCGACCCTCAGAGAGTGAGGGAAGATTGGAAGGTGAGTGAGAGAGGCGGGGATAAGAATGATGATGAGGGAGAGTCGGGAGGGAGAGAGAGAGAGAGAGAGAGAGAGAGAGAGAGAGAGAGAGAGAGAGAGAGAGAGAGAGAGGAGTATTAGGTGGGTGAGAGTGAGTGAGTGAGTGAGGGAGAGCGGTACAGATGAAGCCCGCCAGTTGGAGTGAGAGGCGAATATTTCACACAGGCGGACCACTGGTGGAGCTGTGATTTATGGGCGGCCACATCACCCTCCCTGGACGACTCCTCTTCATCCTCCTCTCCTTCCTCTTCCTCTTCTTCCATCACCCTACTCCTCTTCTTCTCCCTTTCCTTTCTCTTCTTCTATTTCCTCTTCCTACTACTCTTTATCCTCATCTTTACTTTCCCTTCCTCTTCCTCTATCACCTTAATCCTTTTCTTTTCCCTTTCCTTTCTCTTCCTCTTCTTCCTCTCCTTCCTTTTCCTCTTCTTTTTCCTTGTCTTCCACTTTTTTCCTTCATCCTACTCCCCCTCCTCTAATTTCTCATCTTATTTCTATTCTTTCACTTCTTTTTTTCGCTTCTTGAAATTCTCTTCACCTTCCTCTTATTCCTGGCTTCATCATTCCTATTCTTCTTCTTCTTCTTCCTTACTCTTCTACTGTTCTTCCTCTTGTTCTTCTTATTCTCCTCACCCTCTGTCCTCGTCCTATCACTCCTACTCTTCATAGTTTCCTCCTCTTTCTCCTCTTTGTTCTCTTCCTCCTCTTCCTCTTCTTCTATCACTTCTTCCTCTTCCACTTTTTTATTGTCTTTCCACTTTCTTCCCTCCTCCTCTCTCTCTCTCAAGGCTTTCCACAACTTGATTTATTTCCTTTCCTGCTCTCCTCTCCCTCCCCTCTCTCTCTCTGTCAATCCCTTATCTCTTCCTTTGGCAGAAGCTTTTTCTACATTTTCTCTTTTCCTTTCTCTCTCTCGTTGCTTCATCATCATCTCTCTCTCTCTCTCTCTCTCTCTCTCTCTCTCTCTCTCTCTCTCTCTCTCTCTCTCTCTCTCTCTCTCTCTCTCTCTCATCTACCCCACAACACGTAACTGGATTTCTGGCCTGTGGGAATTTCAACCATGGGGCACACCCCCTCCCCCCACCCGGCCGCCGGACGCTGCTACCACTTGTTGAATGCCCAGGGGGAAGGGGGAGGGGGGGGAGGGGGGAGGGGGTCTAGGAAAGGGGGCTGGAGAGGGGGATGAGCCAGCCCGCACACCCTCTCTCTCAGATTTTTGGAAACATAACCTCGTTAAGGTTTACCTGTTGCACAGAATCCACGAAAGAAAAACTCTCTCTCTCTCTCTCTCTCTCTCTCTCTCTCTCTCTCTCTCTCTCTCTCTCTCTCTCTCTCTCTCTCTCTGTATATATATATATATATATATATATATATATATATATATATATATATATATATATATATATATATATATATATATATATATATATATATTTTTATTTTTTTATTATACTTTGTCGCTGTCTCCCGCGTTTGCGAGGTAGCGCAAGGAAACAGACGAAAGAAATGGCCCAACCCCCCCCCCCATACACATGTATATACATACGTCCACACACGCAAATATACATACCTACACAGCTTTCCATGGTTTACCCCAGACGCTTCACATGCCCTGCTTCAATCCACTGACAGCACGTCAACCCCGGTATACCACATCGCTCCAATTCACTCTATTCCTTGCCCTCCTTTCACCCTCCTGCATGTTCAAGCCCCGATCACACAAAATCTTTTTCACTCCATCTTTCCACCTCCAATTTGGTCTCCCTCTTCTCCTTGTTCCCTCCACCTCCGACACATATATCCTCTTGGTCAATCTTTCCTCACTCATCTTCTCCATGTGCCCAAACCACTTCAAAACACCCTCTTCTGCTCTCTCAACCACGCTCTTTTTATTTCCACACATCTCTCTTACCCTTACGTTACTCACTCGATCAAACCACCTCACACCACACATTGTCCTCAAACATCTCATTTCCAGCACATCCATCCTCCTGCGCACAACTCTATCCATAGCCCACGCCTCGCAACCATACAACATTGTTGGAACCACTATTCCTTCAAACATACCCATTTTTGCTTTCCGAGATAATGTTCTCGACTTCCACACATTCTTCAAGGCCCCCAGGATTTTCGCCCCCTCCCCCACCCTATGATCCACTTCCGCTTCCATGGTTCCATCCGCTGCCAGATCCACTCCCAGATATCTAAAACACTTCACTTCCTCCAGTTTTTCTCCATTCAAACTCACCTCCCAATTGACTTGACCCTCAACCCTACTGTACCTAATAACCTTGCTCTTATTCACATTTACTCTTAACTTTCTTCTTCCACACACTTTTCCAAACTCAGTCACCAGCTTCTGCAGTTTCTCACATGAATCAGCCACCAGCGCTGTATCATCAGCGAACAACAACTGACTCACTTCCCAAGCTCTCTCATCCCCAACAGACTTCATACTTGCCCCTCTTTCCAAAACTCTTGCATTTACCTCCCTAACAACCCCATCCATAAACAAATTAAACAACCATGGAGACATCACACACCCCTGCCGCAAACCTACATTCACTGAGAACCAATCACTTTCCTCTCTTCCTACACGTACACATGCCTTACATCCTCGATAAAAACTTTTCACTGCTTCTAACAACTTTCCTCCCACACCATATATTCTTAATACCTTCCACAGAGCATCTCTATCAACTCTATCATATGCCTTCTCCAGATACATAAATGCTACATACAAATCCATTTGCTTTTCTAAGTATTTCTCACATACATTCTTCAAAGCAAACACCTGATCCACACATCCTCTACCACTTCTGAAACCACACTGCTCTTCCCCAATCTGATGCTCTGCACATGCCTTCACCCTCTCAATCAATACCCTCCCATATAATTTACCAGGAATACTCAACAAACTTATACCTCTGTAATTTGAGCACTCACTCTTATCCCCTTTGCCTTTGTACAATGGCACTATGCACGCATTCCGCCAATCCTCAGGCACCTCACCATGAGTCATACATACATTAAATAACCTTACCAACCAGTCAACAATACAGTCACCCCCTTTTTTGATAAATTCCACTGCAATACCATCCAAACCCGCTGCCTTGCCGGCTTTCATCTTCCGCAAAGCTTTCACTACCTCTTCTCTGTTTACCAAATCATTTTCCCTAACCCTCTCACTTTGCACACCACCTCGACCATATATATATATATATATATATATATATATATATATATATATATATATATATATATATATATATATATATATATATAAAATATAAGACAAGACTCGTATATCCAGAGGTTCCAGGAGCTCTAAGGCGACGCCACACTCAGTAGTAAGGATGGACGCCTCTGAAGCGAAAAAGATCTTTCAGGAGTTTATACTTTGGTTCAGCAACTGACGATGAAACGGTGACTTTTCACTAGCGATTTAACCTCAAGAACTCGGAGATCGACAACGTATATATATATATATATATATATATATATATATATATATATATATATATATATATATATATATATATATATATATATATATCCAGTGATAATATAATACGCTGCCTCCAGCAGGGAATATACAGAATCGGAATAAAATTAATGAAAGCCATCCATTCAAAACTTTACCTGTTTTACTAAAATGATCAGATACTATAAAACTCAACATTCAATCCCATCTTTTTCCCGGAGTGTGGTCAAGTTAATCTAACATTTTCCATTCTACAGTGTTATGCTTTCACAGTTTTTTTGTGGATCCTTCTGTAAATAACTTAATTATGTATTTCATTCTTTCTTTTCATAGACAAGTTACCAAGACTGTCAGTCCACCATGAAATTTAACGCTGAACTGAAATGACCTGTCAGGAATTTTTTTTTCCATGAATTTTTAATGGAGCTGATATGTTGCTGGCTAAATGAAGTTTCTCATATATATATATATATATATATATATATATATATATATATATATATATATATATATATATATATATATATATATATATATATATATATATATACATATATATATACATATATATATATATATGTATATATGTTGGAAAGGATTACAATTTTGCGCGTGATCAAGTATATTCCTGTGAGTCCACGAGGAAATTGAAACACAAGTTCCCAAGTGCACTTTCGTGTAATAATCACATCATCACGGGAGATACAAGAAAGATATATAAGTCACTTGATATACAATGAAGAGACGTAGCTACCACACATCTCTGCCACACTGTATTTCGCGTCGAACAAGCCTTCCCTCCTCCGTTCTTTTGCACTGATGGCCCATGACACGCACCCTAACAACACCGTCGGTACTACTGTCCTATTAGACATACACAACTTTGCCCTTACAGGCAATGGCCTCTCCTTGAACACAACTCTCAGTGCACCCAGCACCTTTGCCCCCTCACCCACCCTATGCTTCACTTTACCTCCTAAAGTTCCATTCTCTGTCATGTCCAATTAGAGGTATCTAAAGCGCTCCACTTCCTTTCAGGAAAATTTTCTCGCTGGGCTCTTTCCATCCGCTCTTTTAGAAAGTAATACAAGAGAGAAGGATTTCCAACACTCATCTCCCGCCCCTCTTAGTCGCCTTCCACGACACGCCGGAGATACGTGAGCAGCATTCTTTCTTCCCTTTCCACCCCCCCCCCCCCCCACACACACACACACACACACACGCAAGGTCCAATGCTCTGAAGCAGGGCATATGAAGCAACTGAGAGAGGTCGGTGGGGCCCGGTTGTGGATTGGAAGCTGTGCTTTTAGTGCATTACACATGAAAGCTAGAGAATGGTTGTGAGCAAATGAGGTATTTATCCGTCTCTTCTTTGCGCTACCTTGCCAACGTGGGAAACGGCACACAAATGTATATATATACATATATATATATCCCTTCGCAACATACCCAGGTATCTACACGACAACATACTGTTAGTTTGCCTGAAACACAAGCGCGAGGACGGTTGGCCAGGCACGTTACCCACCACCAGGATACGTTACCCACAGGAAACTGTCAAACTTGCCTCACCATCAGTGTGTTTCATGAAGGAGTCTGACCTATCTCGTAGTCCATCTCGTAATCACAATTATATAAATAAATGAATAAATGAATATATATATATATATATATATATATATATATATATATATATATATATATATATATATATATATATATATATATATATATATATATATATACATATATATATATATATTTTTTTTTTTATACTTTGTCGCTGTCTCCCGCGTTTGCGAGGTAGCGCAAGGAAACAGACGAAAAAAATGGCCCAACCCCCCCCCATACACATGTATATACATACGTCTACACACGCAAATATACATACCTACACACCTTACCATGGTTTACCCCAGACGCTTCACATGCCCTGCTTCAATCCACTGACAGCACGTCAACCCCGGTATACCACATCGCTCCAATTCACTCTATTCCTTGCCCTCCTTTCACCCTCCTGCATGTTCAGGCCCCGATCACACAAAATCTTTTTCACTCCATCTTTCCACCTCCAATTTGGTCTCCCTCTTCTCCTTGTTCCCTCCACCTCCGACACATATATCCTCTTGGTCAATCTTTCCTCACTCATCCTCTCCATGTGCCCAAACCACTTCAAAACACCCTCTTCTGCTCTCTCAACCACGCTCTTTTTATTTCCACACATCTCTCTTACCCTTACGTTACTCACTCGATCAAACCACCTCACACCACACATTGTCCTCAAACATCTCATTTCCAGCACATCCATCCTCCTGCGCACAACTCTATCCATAGCCCACGCCTCGCAACCATACAACATTGTTGGAACCACTATTCCTTCAAACATACCCATTTTTGCTTTCCGAGATAATGTTCTCGACTTCCACACATTCTTCAAGGCCCCCAGGATTTTCGCCCCCTCCCCCACCCTATGATCCACTTCCGCTTCCATGGTTCCATCCGCTGCCAGATCCACTCCCAGATATCTAAAACACTTCACTTCCTCCAGTTTTTCTCCATTCAAACTCACCTCCCAATTGACTTGACCCTCAACCCTACTGTACCTAATAACCTTGCTCTTATTCACATTTACTCTTAACTTTCTTCTTCCACACACTTTTCCAAACTCAGTCACCAGCTTCTGCAGTTTCTCACATGAATCAGCCACCAGCGCTGTATCATCAGCGAACAACAACTGACTCACTTCCCAAGCTCTCTCATCCACAACAGACTTCATCCTTGCCCCTCTTTCCAAAACTCTTGCATTTACCTCCCTAACAACCCCATCCATAAACAAATTAAACAACCATGGAGACATCATACACCCCTGCCGCAAACCTACATTCACTGAGAACCAATCACTTTCCTCTCTTCCTACACGGACACATGCCTTACATCCTCGATAAAAACTTTTCACTGCTTCTAACAACTTTCCTCCCACACCATATATTCTTAATACCTTCCACAGAGCATCTCTATCAACTCTATCATATGCCTTCTCCAGATCCATAAATGCTACATACAAATCCATTTGCTTTTCTATATATATATATATATATATATATATATATATATATATATATATATATATATATATATATATATATATATATATATATATATATATATATATATATATATATATATATATATATATATATATATATATATATATATATATATATATATATATATATATATATATATATATATCCCTGGGGATAGGGGAGAAAGAATACTTCCCACGTATTCCCTGCGTGTCGTAGAAGGCGACTAAAAGGGAAGGGAGCGGGGGGCTGGAAATCCTCCCCTCTCGTTTTTTTTTTTTTTTTTTTTTTTTTTTTTTCAAAAGAAGGAACAGAGAAGAGGGCCAGGTGAGGATATTTCCTCAAAGGCCCAGTCCTCTGTTCTTAACGCTACCTCGCTGTCGCGGGAAATGGCGGATAGTATGAAAAAAAAAAAAAAAAAAAAAAAATATATATATATATATATATATATATATATATATATATATTCCCTGGGGATAGGGGAGAAAGAATACTTCCCACGTATTCCCTGCGTGTCGTAGAAGGCGACTAAAAGGGAAGGGAGCGGGGGGGCTGGAAATCCTCCCCTCTCGTTTTTTTTTGTTTTTTTTAATTTTCCAAAAGAAGGAACAGAGAAGAGGGCCAGGTGAGGATATTCCCTCAAAGGCCCAGTCCTCTGTTCTTAACGCTACCTCGCTATCGCGGGAAATAGCGAATAGTATGAAAAAAAAAAAAAAAAAAAAAATATATATATATATATATATATATATATATATATATATATATATATATATATATATATATATATATATATATATACACATACACTAGAACGACATGTCCAAATATTTGTGTTAATTGACACCGGACGTATTCATCAAACAACATCAATCATTCACATCATAAGAAGCACTGGTTTTGATACAACATGCTGTTCTTACCTGTCTAACGTCTGCAGAACCCAGGACGAAGCTTCTCGTCACGGTTATTTCATCTGTGGAAAAGAAAAAAATGTTGTAATGCCGAGGATAACGGAACCAGAAATTTGTGAGTCTCTGTTATGAAGGTGATATCAAGGATTACCATTAGCTTTTCAAGGCATCAAAAGGGCATCTGGCCACACCTGGAGTTGTGTATGGGGTTGGCTGGGGTCCTGTGGGGTTGTGTGTGGGTTGGTTGGGGTCCTGAGAGCTGTGTGAGAGCTGTGGGGGTTGGTGGCCGTTCTTGGAAGGGTGGGTGAGCTGGGTGGGAAGTTCGAGAGGGTTTCTGAGTGGGTGTATGAGTGAGGTGAGGTGTTGGTGGGGGTCTTTGAGGGGTGGGTGAGTGTGGTGGTGGGTGGTGAAGGGTCCTGGAGTAGGTGAATGGGGCAGGGAGGATGGTGCGGATCCTGAAGGAGTGAATGAATGCCATGGATGAAGGTTGGTGGGGGTTTTGGAGGAGCTACTAGATGAGGTGGGTTGGGGGTGGGTAGGGTTCTGGAAGGGTAGGTTGTTTGTGGGGTGGGGGAATGTGGTGGACGAAATGGTTAAGTGAGTAGGGTGAGAAGTTTTGGGATCCTACAGGAATGAGTGAGTAAGGTGGAGGGTTGGTGGAATCCTGAAGAAGTGAGTGAGAGGGGTTAGCAAGGGTGGATGAGTGAGTTGTGTGAGTGGGATTGGTGAAAGAGGTGAGTGAGTGTGGTGAGGGTTTGATAGAGTCCTGGCAGGGTGAGTGAGTGAGGTGAGGGGGTTGGCTGGGGGGGGATGGTTCTGGAGGGTCAGGTGAGGGGATGGGAGGTGGAGGACGAGGGGCGTAGACGGGGCCACCTGACAGTGGGGTCCGCCCGTGATGGATGGCTGCTGGGCCAGCCCTGCCACCCTTAACCCTTCCGCCCACCACCCTTAATTCTTCCGCCCACCACCCTTGATCCACACCACCCGCCCACTTTGCCGCCCAAAATGTCCTCAATATCATCGTCTAAGAACGGGATGGGTGACAGACGGGGGAACCTTCCCTGTCCCTTCAGTAGCAAACAAAGTAGTTAGTCTGTCTATTCTTAGCTGAGCATGACGACCAGCACCTGAGACAGGCAGGTGAGCATGACGACCAGCACCTGAGACAGGCAGGTGAGCATGACGACCAGCACCTGAGACAGGCAGGTGAGCATGACGACCAGCACCTGAGACAGGCAGGTGAGCATGACGACCAGCACCTGAGACAGGCAGGTGAGCATGACGACCAGCACCTGAGACAGACAGGTGAGCATGACGACCAGCACCTGAGACAGGCAGGTGAGCATGACGACCAGCACCTGAGACAGGCAGGTGAGCATGACGACCAGCACCTGAGACAGGCAGGTGAGCATGACGACCAGCACCTGAGACAGACAGGTGAGCATGACGACCAGCACCTGAGACAGACAGGTGAGCATGACGACCAGCACCTGAGACAGGCAGGTGAGCATGACGACCAGCACCTGAGACAGGCAGATGAGCATATATGTGGCGGGGTGAGGGAAGGAACAGCTATTAGAAAAGAAAAGCTAACCCAACATCTTTACCCATCATCACAGGATATGTTAGCTTTAGGGTCATTACATGGAATGTTTGCTTTAAGGATCATCATAAGGAATGGTAGTTTTAAATGTCATCACATGGAATCAATAGTTAGCTTTAGCGGCATCACATGGATTCTTAGCTTCAAGGGTTATCACATGGAATGTCAGCTTTAAGGGTCATCACATGGAATGTCAGCATCAAGGGTCATCACATGGAATGTCAGCTTCAAGGGTTATCACATGGAATGTCAGCTTTAAGGGTCATCACATGGAATGTCAGCATCAAGGGTCATCACATGGAATGTCAGCTTCAAGGGTTATCACATGGAATGTCAGCTTTAAGGGTCATCACATGGAATGTCAGCTTCAAGGGTCATCACATGGAATGTCAGCATCAAGGGTCATCACATGGAATGTCAGCATCAAGGGTCATCAAAAGGATTGCAAGATTATGGCTTTAAAGATCATCACATGAAATGCTAGCTTTAAGGGTCATAACGTGGAATGTTAACTTTAAGGATCATAAAGTGTAAATGTTAGCTTTAAGGATTATCACACAGAATGTTAGCTTTAAGGATTATCAGACAGAATGTTAGCTTTAAGGATTATCAGACAGAATGTTAGCTTTAAGGATTATCAGACAGAATGTTAGCTTTAAGGATCATCACATGGAATTATGGCCTTAAGGGTCATCACATTGAACGTTACCAGTATTAGAAAAAGAGTTGTGGTTCGTCTGCATGATAAAGTGAAGGCACGTGTCATTCTTTTCCAGGAAGGTTAACATGAGGATAATCGTCCCTAGATGAATGTGGTTTAACACTATCGTCTACACAGAAGCTAGACACAGGATGACGTAATGGCCCTCATCAAGGACAACAATATTGAAGTACTATACCAAAACTAATAAGGCCATATCACAATGTATTTGGGGGGGGAAGGGTTGTTTTTTAGTTTTAAGATATCTATTGTCTAGATATGCAAAGCATACAGTGAGAGTATGGGCGAAGGGCACATATCTAGGGGTAGGTGGAGGTCAGTATAGAACATACAGTGAGAGTATGGGCGAAGGGCACATATCTAGGGGTAGGTGGAGGTCAGTATAGAACATACAGTGAAAGGTGGGCAAGAGTAAGAGTTGGAGACCTGAAGAATTAGGAATGATACAAATAAAACTAACGATGAATAAAATGTAAGGACACAGAGTACACTTGAGCATCAGACTAACTTTCTCTTCAGGTTAAATAAGAGGATATGATGTGATCAATAATGCTATTACTATACTAATAGAATTCATGAATGGGCAATGTTGCTATTCAGGATATACTGTAAAAATGAAATGATTACATGATGTCTGTGTGTGCGAGGCTAGTTGAAACATAGTATTTTAATGTAGGTGACTCACCGTATTGTGGATGGCGTCCATTTTTTCTCTACAGAAGCTGCTAAAACCTGAAAGTCTAAAGATTTAGAATTACCTACGGCTTTTTAGGCTGAGAGAAGAAATGCCAGGTAAACATGTTCGGTCTCCCCCAGTGAAAGGTCTCACTAGTGTGTGTCATGTACGTATTTTCATTTCGCATCTTGATACTCTGTATATATATTCAATTCTTAGCTATCATGGAGAAGCTGTATTCCATATAAATATATAAATATATATATATATATATATATATATATATATATATATATATATATATATATATATATATATATATATATATGTATATATATATATCTTATGTAGCAATCTAATGATATGAACAGCCAGTAATATTGTAAGGAAGGTACCTCACTGTATTGAATATGTAGACAATAAATATCTTAAAACTAAAACCAAACTCACTGTATTGTAGATGACTGAGATGAAAATTTTCTATCATTTGAAATGGAAACAAACAAGTAAATTCCACTGGTTTTTCTTCAGTGTCGTCATGACCTCGTCAGTACGTGCATGGTGGGGCTGTGGCTTCCCCTGCATGTACACAGACTGAGACCCTCACAATCGAATCTCTCGTGTTCTGGCGCCGGTAATCGGACCCACTTCCACAAGTTTATTGACCAAACGTGCATGACGCTCGGCTGATTGGACCCACAGGTGGACCGAGATCAGCACATCTCATAAATTTTAAGGATCGTGTCAGAACAAAGACCGTCTGTCTGTCTGTCTGTCTGTCTGTCTGTCAGAACTCATGACGAGAGGTGGTGTGTGACAGAGGCAATGACCCAAGGGTTCAGCGCTCAGGGTCAACCATCCTTGAGCTCTTGGTGATTTACGCCGCGTCCCCCCCCCCCCCCCCCCCCCCAGGCTCTCTCTCTTCATTACATCCTCCTGCGCCTCCCCCGCGCCTCCCCCGCGCCTCCCTCCTGGTGTCGGGTTTCCACCAGACGTAGATCCTTGTCGGAGTCCTGTAGCGCAGGACGTTAACCAGGCGTCCCTTCTCGCCAGCGGAGCCTGTGATGACGGCCCGGCAGGAGGCACCAGGAGGTAGCAGAAGACAGCAGGAGTCATGAGCAGTTAACAGAAGAGATCGAGAGGCAGCAGGAGAAAATACAAGATAATGAAGGTTAACACAAGGCAACAAAAATACTCAGGGCTAATTAGAAGGAATAAAGATGCAGCAGAAGGCAGCAGACGGCAGCAGTACGCAGTAGACGGCAGCAGAAGGTGGCAGGAGCAATACCCTCCGAGTCTAGCGTCATGTTTTACTCATTATTCAAATCCAACCACATTAACTTGAGACGTAACATACAGATGTACCTTAGCTTCCCTGTGGCGAAGGCGGGTCAGGGGCAGCGAGGAGTGAGGAGTGTGCACCCGATCCCCTCACACCACGTGGCACAGCGATGTAGAACCTAATCCCTGAGCGACAGTTTCATGTTCAAGATAGGAAAAAAAAAAAAAACTGATGAGAATTAGACTCCACAAAGGAAGGGGTAAGGTTGGCGAGTAGTGACCGTGCCGTCCCCTCCTGACGTGTGGGTTTGAGGGATTCTTTCAACTCTAAGGACCCCTCACATAGAGCGCGTTACGCTCAACTCTATGGACCGTCACAATTAGCCCCGTGACGGAACGCTCAACTCTACGGATAGACTGAGACCAGTTCTATCCGCATCTGTAAAGACTGAAAAACATCTAGAATTGCGTCACACTGACTCAGACCTGTGACTTGTTACAATTACAGTTACAGATTTCTAGCATTTCCTCAACTACCGTGACATAGAAAGTCTGGAGGCGGATCGAAGGATCATACCAAAAGATAGGGAAAAGAGCAGAGACGTCTACAAGAGCAAATTACTTCTTTGATATATATACCTGACAAACTACACGACTTGGAGGTCCTTCGCCTGCAGTAAGTGGATAATATGAGCAAGTTATGTTCATTGACTCACAATGGTATCCACACGAAGATTGTCCTGAACTCGTGAGGCTAACAGCAAGGAAGATATCAGCAGCCGTGGAAGTCCCCAGGTGCGGAAGCTCGCTAAGATTGACGAGTGATATTCTGAAGGTAAGAAATATTGGTGAACAAACACTGTGGTTGTGTGGTGATGGCAGCGTTGGTTGAGTGATGGTAGTGTGGCGGCGTTGGTGATGTCTGTGTGGTGCATGTGGTGCTGGTAGTGTGCTGGTAGCAGTGGTGGTGGTGGTGTGTGAGTGGTGGTAGCAGTGGTGGTGGTAGTGGTGGTGTGTGTGTGGTGGTAGAAGTGGCAGGGGTGGTGGTGGTGTTGTGTGTGGTGGTGGCGGTGGTGTAGTGGTGGCGGTGGTGGTGGTGGTGTGTGAGTGGTGGTAGCAGTGGTGGTGGTAGTGGTGGTGTGTGTGTGGTGGTAGCAGTGGCAGGGGTGGTGGTGTGTGGTGGTGGCGGTGGCGGTGGTGGTGTAGTGGTGGTGGCGGTGGTGGTGTGTGTGGTGGCGGTGGTGGTGGTGGTGTAGTGGTGGTGGCGGTGGTGGTGGTGGTGTGTGTGGTGGTGGCGGTGGTGGTGGTGGTGTAGTGGTGGTGGCGGTGGTGGTGGTGGTGTGTGTGGTGGTGGTGTAGTGGTGGTGGCGGTGGTGGTGTAGTGGTGGTGGCGGTGGCGGTGGTGGTGTAGTGGTGGTGGCGGTGGTGGTGGTGGGGTAACAAATGCGAGCCTTGTTTCGCGAGACACGTACAAATGATGGCGTTCTCCTTGCTCATCCATTACCAGCAATGATGCGAGCGATGGGGGAGTGACCGGCCCGCCACTCCGGAGGCACCCTCCCTCACATGACCGAGGGGAAGCGGGGGAGGTGGGGTGGTGGGGGGGAGGGGAGCGGCAGGAAGGGAGAGGAAATGACGGAGGGGAAAGGTAAGGGGACGCAGCTTCAATGTGAAGGAACGATAACTCGTATGGTAATAAAGAGAAACGTAAGGACGCCCACTCGTGATGACCAGCTGGGTTTAAGGCTGAAGATGGGGTCAGATTCTTTTTCTGTGTCGAGAGAGAGAGAGAGAGAGAGAGAGAGAGAGAGAGAGAGAGAGAGAGAGAGAGAGAGAGAGAGAGAGAGAGAGGTGTAACTTGGAGGGTACTGTTGAGATGTGGGAGGCGTTATGAAGAATTAGCGAAGGAGGAAGAAAGACGGCGTGACGAGGATAGGACAGCCAGTGTCAGCGAGAGGACGAAGAGGAGAACCAGCCACAGGTGAGTTTACTGTGCACTCCTGACCATGCTGTGGGCGGCGGTATACCAGAGGACACGGAGTACTCAGAAGGTTTGGGGACTGAACATCTGTAGCTGAGTGGCGCACAAGCCACAAGGATTAAGTAATAATGAATGGATCATCCACTGGTCAACATAATAAGTCAACTGCTTACAAACTTGAGTAACAAAGTTTGGATTATATAACAAGGTATATAACTAGTAAACAATTCACAAGAGGCAAAGTTAGGATACTTTTCAGGTATCTTAGGTAGAGCATTGTTATAGATGAAATGCTCACACAAACCTTGTTATGTACCGTGGGAATCACCTCTGTCTTCACTCAGTCATCAGTCAGGTACGTAACATTGCAGCGTGTGAGAGCAGCTCTCATTTGGTCTGATAAGGACCAAAAGGAGGGGTGAACTCTCCTAATCATCTAGCCCAGTGTGTGTCAGGTAACAGCAACTTGATGGAATCTACTGATCCTGTCTAAGTAACCACACACACACACACCCACACACACTTCATATATGACTTTTAGAACGATTTTCGTCATCGTGATCCTTGGGCACAGTCTGATGAATGATATTCGAACCCGAGCGTCTTACATGATACTTTAAAGGAATTAGACTAATACTGCTGGGGGATGACTCGAACACCGAGTCTTATGGTACATTAGAATCACTCGAACCCCGAAAGGTTTGTGACTCTTTAGAACCCCAACACTCGCGCATAGAAAAAGACAGAAGACATGAAACATGTCATATGTAGGGAGTAAATATTTTTCAAAAACGAAAGAAAAAGAATACATCATCAGAGGAAGCACTGGAGAGTTATACACGGGGTAGATACAAAAGAAGGAAGGAGAAAAAAAGAGCATTTTACTCCACTCGACACACAAAAGTCACACGTAGGGGTAAATGCAAAAAAGAAAGAAAAAAAAGTATTTTTCATCACAGTCAACAGAGGAGAGCGTTGCATGACGGCAGGCTGTTATCATGGGAATGTCAGCATGATGGAGGGTGATGGTAGACCCAACTCAATTTCGGGGATGCCATCTGCCCGGTGATTAAAGGGGTGGAGAAGTTAATGAGTCTGTACCAATTAGCTGCGCTTCCCCCCTCATCATACATCACTTACAACAGCCTAGTGATAGCCTGTCGATAATGATAACACTGGAAATTATCGTTCGACTGTTTAATGCTTTTGTAAATAAATCCTTTATCAGTTTTCACGTCGTGTGAGGCCCTCACTTCTCATCACTCACTCCTCATGAGATTCAGACTCTCAAACCCACTGAAAATGTCAAAGACAATCGTGTATGATCTTCAGATGTCTTTCGAGTAAAAGACGAGATGGCGACGTGTAGCAAATGTTCACAAAATATATATATAGGCACAAAAATACCACAGTTCGTAAATCTTTTACGGTCGTAAATGGCACTGGGGGTCTAATGCAATAGATGAGGGCGGCGATGTGTGTGTCAGCGTGGGCTGGACTCTGAAAGGTTGGCACCACTGTGATGCATGGGTCGAGGGCCCCGCAGTGCCACACATGATAGATGGCAGCACCAGGCCGGCCGGACAGCCTACGGATTTATCCTTCAGGGTACGAGGGAGAGGGAAGGATGTCATGGCCAACCACTAGTCCCAGGCCTGGGGGATAATGTTGACGGAGTTGTAAACTGGTGATGGATAGGATACGTGTCCCAATACTTGGCTCAGGAGAATATGATACATCTACTCAGCTGCATCGAGCCAAGAGTAGTGTTCACTATGTATGTGTATATATGTATAAGTATATATGTAGCCTCTCTTTAATCGTAGGTGTGCATATACAAACACATATCCCAGACTAATCCAGGTATGTGTGTGTGTGTGTGTTTGTGTGTTTGTGTGTGTGTTTGTGTGTGTGTGTGTGTGTGTGTGTGTGTGTGTGTGTGTGTGTGTGTGTGTGTGTGTGTGGGGCTCGTTCATGAGCAAGTAACAGGTGTTGTAATATCCTCACACATAATAACAGACACACACTTGGCTCTTACAAACTAATCAGGACCAGGCCACAGGAGGTCCTGGAAGGGCAGATCGTGTACCCCTCCTGACAGGGGAGTTGAGGGCGAAGCAGGCAAGCAGAACGGGCAGGGAGGCAGGGGGCGAGGGAACGAAGGAAGACGGGTCATAGCTTACCACCTTGGCCTCAATCCTCCTGGGTCTCCTCCCTTCCATCACTCACCAGGGAGGCACCTCAGAGACACCAAGCCAGGGCGGAGCAAAGACAAAATTGCTGTGAATGTTTTATGATAACGGGAAAGCCACCATAAACCTCAGTCTCTCTGTGTGATAAACCTGCAACTGGCAAGATACGAAATGTTGCCGGGTTTTCGCAATCCTCGTACCACACGGGTCTTATATACTATCTCTGGCTATTTTAATATCTAAGCGTGTTATTATGGAGCCAAAAGATTTTCATTTTTCCTCATACAAGCAAAGCAATGTATTCTCATGCTTGAATTATCTTCAGAGAATGACGAATTCTGCTTTGAAGCTGAATTTTGGGGTGCTCAGAGGTGAGGATCTATTTCCTAATTCACTGGATTCAAGAGCTCTCTTGTTCTCCCTTTAACCTTCCTGCTGCTGGTGGTTCCCTGCAGCAGGGAGTTCTCTTGTCTCCCTGGAAGTCTTCAGGTATCACAGGGAGCCTTTACGCCTTCCATAAGATCACAAATTCTCACGACCTACTGGAAGCTCTCATGTTCCTCTGGAAACTTCTATCTCTTGCCGGAGCTATCTAGAAATCTCTGAAAGTTCCAGCTGCCTCTGGGAAACGTTTTCTCCTTCATAGGCTCTGGATATTCTCTTCGAAGATTCTCCCCCCCTCTCTCTCTCTCTCTCTCTCTCTCCCTCTCTCTCTTTCTCTCTCTCCTCTCTCTCTCTCTCTCTCTCTCTCTCTCTCTCTCTCTCTCTCTCTCTCTCTTCTCTCTCTCTCTCTCTCTCTCCCTGGATATCCTCACATACCACCTGGTTCTCCACGTCCGCTGGAGACCATCACGTTTCTCTGGAAGCCAGCACGCTCCTCTGGCAGGTTGTATTACCTTCTGGAAGCCCTCTAGGGGCTGGAATGTGTGTCGTCCGCCCTTATGACAGTGATCACGAACTGGCCTGCGTCAGTAGGACAAAGGGCATTCTTCCTGCTCCTTCATGCATACACACTCGCCCACCAAGCCATTATCTCCAACCCTCCCTCCCACCTACACCACCTCCACCTTCGCCACCCACCACAATCCTCTTCCTCATCGCCCACCACCACTACCAACTATTTCAACCCCCTCTGGCCCCCATTACTTCCATCCCCCTGAACCATCTGTACCCACTATCAACCATCAACACTACTACCACTGTCATTACTCTCTATCCTCACTCCCATCCATCTCCACCACTACCATACCCCTTCACCATACCCCCATCTGCCCCTTCCTGCCTCCATCACTACTCTCACAGTCACCCTACGGGCCCGGTGCCTCCACCCATCCCCAACAACTGCCATCCCCCAACACTAAATCCCCCTCACCCCCACCTGCCTTAAAACCCCAATCATCCGCCTTCATCACTTACACATCATCACCAACAACCCCTATCTACCACTACCAGCACCCCCGTGTCTACCATCGCTAGGACCACCACCAACCAGGCCCTGAGGTTACGGTCCGGCTGTGGGGAGGAGGCAGTGAAGGCGGGCGTGTCTAGTTTACGCCTAGTGCCAGAGGTGTCTAGTTAGAGGAATTTATGAGGGGCGTCCCCACCCAGGAGGGAGGGGCAACACAATGATATATTCCCCAATACCCACACGTAAAGAGACATTCACACAGAAATAAGTCCACATATATGTACCTGATAGTCATATTTGATCACAAATCAATTGATTATCTCACAGACTCACATAAATATGCAAATAAGTATCTAGATACACGTACATACACATGATACAAATACATTCACACATGCGAACATATATATATATATATATATATATATATATATATATATATATATATATATATATATATATATATATATATATATATATATATATATATATATGTATGTATATATACTTGTATACCTAACGCTCATACATAGGTAAAGATACATACCTGATACTAGATTAAAGTAAAAGCCTAAACAAAGAAATACGGTGATTGCCCGCTTTATCAACAACCTGTTGCTTTGAAATGATGGAAAAGAGAATTTTAAATAGATCAATGTAACTTAACTCCCACCCTCCCTCCCACATACACACATACCTGGCTTAGGCTAGGGTGTGTGTAAGTGTATACACAAGAGAGTAAATGAATGGTACATATATACGTATATATGGTTAAGAGACGGCGCAATACTGGTGCAAAACTCTCACCCCGTAACACACAAATGTATTGTACCCACAGCATACTATACTGGCCTCCACCTACCCTTCGATATGTGCCCTTCACCCATACTCTCACTGTAATGCTCTGTCTGTGTATAGCTAAGCAAATATTCTGAACCCAAAAAACTGAAAGAAATAGTAATTACTCTCTCTCTCTCTCTCTCTCTCTCTCTCTCTCTCTCTCTCACACACACACACACATACACACACACACACACACACACACACACACACACACACACACACACACACAGGATTGGAGGAGAAAGCAAGAATATTTCCCAGATATATTGTGTAGCTCAGGCGAACTTGGGAGTGTCCCAGTCATGCTGGTATATACTGGACATTAAAGACTGAAACATTTGTACATTTCCATGACAAAGCTGAACCTAGGAAAGAGATCGTGGGTTTTGGATATCGTATTGAGAATTCCAATTATGACGGGTCGAGTAAACCTTCTACCTTCTCCTCCTCCATTCATAATATTTCGTGGACTTACCACTCACGAACGGATACGGCCTATCTACATACTAATCTGCTTATATATATATATATATATATATATATATATATATATATATATATATATATATATATATATATGACTGAATATATAAGTGAACTGCTGTGGACATCCAATGAAATTTGAAGGGAAAAATATATGAAAATAATATAGAACTGTTGATGAAAAACCATACAACAGAGATATTTCAGATCTTTATACATTCTCAGTAGAATACAGCCAAGGTACAGTAGGGTTCTGTCTCAGCTACAGCTGACGTGAGGTTTGTATTCCCTCACCATCTTAGCTGTGCTTGTCATAATGTAAACTAGAGTAATGGAGAGAATAAACATTATCTTCTATATAAATTTCAAATGTGCTAACGTGACATTAGGTCAAAGATATGCGATTCGAAAAATATATTCGAGAAAAAAATGAAATGGTTTATCAACTCCATTTTTGTGCCTAGTTGGATTAAACATCGTTATATCTGTAAATGTAAATATACTTTTTTCACGAAATATGTGTTTACAGTTTGCACCCACCCGTTTACCTCTTAACTAAACATTGAAATAAACTGTTTATATATGCTGTATAGTTTCTGTATCAGGTTGTCATTTCCCCCTCTTTCTGTATTCATGTCTTTGTGCATTACTCCATTACTGTATTACTACAGTGCTATGTAGCTGCACTACTGTATCACCTTATTCCTATGTCACCTTATCATAACATTCACACTGTATCGCTGTATGCTCGAATTTACAAATTCTTGCGTCACTATGTCCCTGTATTCCTGTATTACTTTTCCACTGTATAAACATATAACTGTACCCTACTATGAATGTATCCTTGTCTCCTTGTGTCCCTACATTACTGTATCATTGTGTTACTGTAACATCATGATCCTATATGATTCTATTGCTGTATCACTGTACTTCTGTATCTTTGAGTCTTTGTATTACTGAACCCTTGTCTTTATACCTTTATCACAGCCTGCCTGTGTGCCGCCCCATTACTGTATTCATGTGTACTGTAACAATGTATTACTGTATCCTTGTGTTTCTGCATCTCTGTATCTCTATATGATTTCAATATTCTACCCCTATATCATTATTTTCATTGCCTTTTCGTATCTCTGTATCACTATATCATTATTTTCATTGCCTTTTCATATCGCTGTATCATTTTATAAAGACACACACACACACACACACACACACACACACACACACACACACAGAGATCTAATGCCCATTTTCAACATCTAATTACCCGTATCGGTAAAATATCTTTCAATATATCTGATGATGCACTCCATCTCTGGTTTATATCTGATCCTATATTTCCTCCCAAATATATATCTGATCCTATATATCTTCACTAATATATGGGACATCTGGTCCGGATGTAATGAACAGTTTTTTGCCTCGCTCTTGGAGATAAACTTGCAGCATTAGTTTTTGTGATAATGATGATGATGTTTGAGATTATATGATAAGGAGGTTATATTGTACCGAGAAATTATTATGATTACATTACCCTTTACTGCCTACTACAACGTGGTATCTTCCCTTACCACCCTTCACCACACCCTTTACCACTAGTTGCTCCCCACACCCCAACCCTTTACCACTCGTTGCTCCCCACACCCCAACCCTATACCACTCGTTGCTCCCCACACCCTGACCCTTTACCACTCGTTGCTCCCCACACCCTGACCCTTTACCTATTATTACCATCTCTTACCTCTCATTCTCGCCCTTTCCATTTCCTTACTATTTCTTACAATCCCTTACCGTCCCTTGCCATTCCTAACCCCCCTTACCTTTCTATACTACCTCTCACCGTTCCTTACCATCCCTTACCACCCTTTCCCAGATCTCTTCCATACTATTCTTCCATTACAGCACATCCGGGATACTGTTATTCCTTCGTAGATAGTAACAGTAAAGGAAGATGAGGAACGTGAAAGAACTGGTAAGAAACGTGGCAGATGACGATACGTGGTGAGTAATATGGAAAGAGAAGGATAAACGAGATGTACACAGGAGGGAAGGGAGAGCAGCATCTTGTGGTGGGAGGGTGGCAGATAGGAGGAGAGGAATGTGGTGAGAGAGGAGCAACAGAAGAGGAAGAACATAGAAGAAGAGGAAGAAGAAGTAGCAGTTGTTGTAGTAGTAGTGAAAGACAAGACAAAAAGAAAATAAAATAAGACAAAAAGGAGGAAGAAAGAAACAGAGAAAAGAAGAAGAGAAAGAAAACCACTGGGAGGGGCAGGAGAAGAGGAGAGAAAGAGGAACAGGCAATGGAGGCCAGGGTGAAGGGGGAGGAGATTGAGGAAGCCAGGCTGATAAAGAGTGAGGGGAGGTGGGAGAGAGGAGAGAAAGATGAAAGGGAAGGAGGAGCGAAGGAGGGAGGGAGCAGGACGGAGATAGAGAGGGAGGGAGGGAGCGGGACGGAGATAGAGAGGGAGGGAGTGTTGTATCTTGAGGTATCTCTTGTGTCGCGATCTTTGGCGACCTATTAATCAGGTCGGTAATGAGGGGTAGAGAGAGAGGGAGAGACGGGGGGGGATGTGGGATGGCGGGGGTAGGGACAAGGGAGAGAGAGAGAGAGAGAGAGAGAGAGAGAGAGAGAGAGAGAGAGAGAGAGAGAGAGAGAGAGAGAGAGAGAGAGAGAGAGAGAGAGAGAAAGACTAACCATAGGTTGTGAAGACACGTAAAAGAAAAAAATCTCTAAATTACAGATGAATGTAGCTTCCGGAGAGGCAGAAGCAACGCGTCTACGTCTACGGCAGGAAGAAGAACCACTCTCTCCAGACGACAAGGAACAAACTGCAAAATAAAGTGTGGACCAACTGCCTGGCTATAACACACAGTAATAGAGCTAAACATACCACATAGCACAGACAAGACTACAGTCTAACTTCTATAAACAGCACAACGCATTCATCATCAACTCTGTGATATCACCCAAAAATTCCCTCTATTAATAAGTGTTCCCACAGGGAAGTGTCCTGTCACTATTGCTATTCATAACTTACTCAGCTGACACTCCTTCCACCACTGCCAACGTGAATATGGACATCTACGAACATGACATCACATAAATAGCACTCTGAAAGAACTCACTCTCAAAATACATTATTTTAGTATAGTCAGAGGCATCCAGACTAGAATCCCAATGACATAAACATAGAAAGAAACAAGATAGCGTATCGGAAGATCCGTACAATCCTTGGTAACACACCAAGACCACGAGGATTGATGATAATTCATATCAACAAGACAACTGCACAAAGAGAAGCAACCTTGACCAGATTCTGGCACCTTCTGGGTAGCCAAAGATTGCATCTGCTGAAAGCCTTAATCCTATTAACCCTAACTCACTCTCCTCTCCCGACACTCCTCACCTCCAACTCACGTTTGCTCAAGGTACAAATGATACAAACAAAGGCACAACGATTCGTCACGAACGAGAGGTACCACTGCATTAAAAAGGTCGAAGATCAACATGAACGACCAAAGATTAAACCAATTAGTGCATTGTTAAGAGAAGATGTGCAAAAATATTGGCAGAAACTAAAACACAACGTAGGCACAATTGCAGACACACGAGACCTGGACTACACCACAAACATGGAACACTCGTGGTTCCCTGGAAGCCTCAAAGCACTAAGAGAGGCTCCAGCCAAACGTCGATGAACATAATGAAAAACGCTCAGCTTAGCTTAACTGATTTTCTTCCTCAAACCAACAATCAACGACATCACTACACACACACCCCCAGTCTGCCCCGGGGCCCGCGGTGTATAGATAAGGCACCAAAAGCACGTTCCCAGCCAACCACCCACATACATCACGAGACCTGCACCACACACCTGTGGTCTCTGTGACCCTCGTACCATTTCCCATGTCTGCTCAACTCTTTAATTCTCCTAACCATCGTATGTAGAAAAGGAAGGCAAGGAGGGAAGGATGGAGAGAGGAAGAAGGTGAAGGTTGGAGAGGGAGAACAGAGGTGTAGGAGATGTCTACAAGGGGAAAGAGAGAGGGAGAGTGACATGGATGAAAGGATGGAGATATGAAAATTAAGGAAAACAGCAAGAAGGGAAGGTAATAAGATGGAGTAGGTGGGACTGAGAGGGGAGAAAGAGGCTAAGTGATGGCACGATAAATGGAGAGGAGTGGAGAGGCATCATAAAGGGATGTGTTAGCTAGAGCAGTGAGGATTGTGGAATGAGAAATGTTCCAGTCATTCCTGACACTACGACACTTTTCATTTATCTCAAAATCGTATGAAAATGAGAACGAATATTTCAGTGTCTTGTTCATCAGTTCATCTGCAAATTTAAAAGAAAAAGATTTTACGTTTCAGATGGTTTTCATTTAGGTTCATACACTCACGCCATCGAACTCAAGCAATGCTCACCGATGCACGAAATATGGAGCGCAGCTGGAATCTCCGAGCTACGCCGTCTCTCAGTTGGTCAAAATGTTCGGGTCTGCCTCCGAGCACATCACTGCTCGTGAGGTAACCTCACAGGAGGACAACAGGGGCTGTTAGCTTCACCGGTCTGACCTGACAAGCGACTAACAGATATCTTTGGGGTTACGCTGAATTAACACGCCCAGGACAGCAATATTCTCTACTGCTGGCGCTGCTGGTGTTCTGGTGTGATGTTGTAGAACCACAAAGCCTCCTGCTTCTAATCTGTCGCCTCTGGCGGAACCTAGGCTAATTGAGATCATGTCTTCGCTGATGTTATCTGCCGAAAATTCATTTTGCTAGAGCTGTGTAGCCAAGTTGAAAATGTAGTTCAATAACTATGCTCCAGATTCCAGGGTTCCTTGATCATCAAAGGATCCCACCGTACCCTGCCCCCGTGCCAGAACCCTATGAAGGGAACCTGGTGCTGTGTAAAAAAGTACCTACACACACACACACATACACACACACATACAAATCCATTTGTTTTTCTAAGTATTTCTCACATACATTCTTCAAAGCAAGCACCTGATCCACACATCCTCTACCACTTCTGAAACCACACTGCTCTTCCCCAATCTGATGCTCTGTACATGCCTTTACCCTCTCAGTCAATACCCTTCCATACAATTTCCTAGGAATACTCAACGAACTTATACCTCTGTAGATGTGTTGGAAATAAGATGTTTGAGGACAATATGTGGTGTGAGGTGGTTTGATCGAGTAAGTAATGAAAGGGTAAGAGAGATGTGTGATAATAAAAAGAGTGTGGTTGAGAGAGCAGAAGAGGGTGTATTGAAATGGCTCGGTCACATGGAGAGAATGAGTGAGGAAAGATTGACAAATAGCATATATGTGTCAGAGATGAAGGAAACGAGGAGAAGTGGGAGACCAGATTGGAGGTGGAAGGATGGAGTGAAAAAGATTTTGAGCGATCGGGGCCTGAACATGCAGGAGGGTGAAAGGCGTGCAAGGAATAGAGTGAATTGGAACGATGTGGTATACCGGAGTCGACGAGCTGTCAATGGATTGAACCAGGGCATGTGAAGCGTCTGGGGTAAACCATAGAAAGTTTTGTAGGGCCTGGATTTGGAAAGGAAGCTGTGGTTTCGGTGCATTATACATGACAGCTAGAGACTGAGTGTGAACGAATGTGGCCTTTGCTGTCTTTTCCTAGCGATACCTCACACGCGCGCTGGGGGAGGGGGTTGTCATTTCATGTGTGGCGGGGTGGCGACGGGAATGAATAAAGGCAGCAAGGATGAATTATGTACATGTGTATATATGAATATGTCTGTGTATGTATATATATGGATAAATTGAAATGTATAGGTATGTATATGTGCGTGAGTGGATGTGTATGTATACACATGTGTATGTGGGTGAGTTGGGCCATTCTTTTGTCTGTTTCTTTGCGCTCCCTCGCTAATGCGGGAGACAGCGACGAAGTATAATAATAAAAAAGAATATATATATGTATATATATATATATATATATATATATATATATATATATATATATATATATATATATATATATATATATATATATATATATATATTATCCCTGGGGATGGGGAGAAAGAGTACTTCCAACGTATTCCCTGCGTGTCGTAGAAGGCGACTAAAAGGGGGAGGGAGTGGGTGGCTGGAAATCCTCCCCTCTCCTTTTTTTTTTCTTAATTTTCCAAAAGAAGGAACAGAGAAGGGGGCCAGGTGAGGATATTTCCTCAAAGGCCCAGTCCTCTGTTCCTAACGCTACCTTCCTAATGCGGGAGATGGCGAATAGTATGAAAAGAAAGAAAAAAAAATATATATATATATATATATATATATATATATATATATATATATATATATATATATATATATATATATATATATATATATATACACGCACTCAACACCTGCTATGAAACAAAGATCCTCCATGTACTATCCCACCTCAAATTGATTGGCAATCAATTGTTTGAAACATCACTAATCTCTTTACATCCAAGATACCCCATAACAAACCTCCAACTCTCAGACACCCATAAAAAGCTTATCCTTACATCACACTTCGGCAACCTACACTCTCAGGTCCCTTCACCCCTAGCCATCCCAGCAAACATTACACTGGCAAAACAATCCACGCTGAAATGACCCAACAAACAAACCCACTCCCCTCCCAACTCACGCATTTCCACTCTAGACGTAGATCCATCTGAAACCACACTCTCAATTTCCTGTCAGAGCTCTTATCTCAAGGCTGATCATGCACACGAGGCAACTACCATAATGATGACGCCCAACATTTACAGATCAATCGCCCAGTGTTTCCCCAACGTAGACACCCACACTAGCACTACACTTTATGACCTGTGGACCCACTCAGTGGACGTGGCCTGCTTTCTGGGCTCTGCGAGAGCCTTCAGAAAGTACACACACACACACACGCACAAATACACGCACACACAGACACACACGCACAAATACACACACACACACCCACACAAACACACACACACACACACATATATATATATGCATACATATACACATGGGAATGGTAAATAGGAAGCATTCTAATCCTACAGAAGCAATACCTTCTCTCACAAGAAATACAGAACATACGACAAATAATCTAAACGTCATAGAAAACGGGGAACCGTTACTGGATTATTCTTGTGTTATAACGAAGACTCGAGGCAGCCTCCCCGAACGGTCCAGGCTGCTGGGATTCCACCTCCTGCTTCACAGTCCATATAAGCCAGCAATATGTAAATTCATCAAAGTTGGGTAGTCAGGCAGAAGAGGAAATAGATTTACATAAACTGTAGGCTAAGGGTGGAGGGGGGGGGGGGGGTGTCTCACGTCCTGTATTGTTTCCATGTGAACAAACTCCCGTTATGTTCCCATGATAAAGCCTCTGATGAACTTCGTAGGGGCCTCGCTACCTCGCTGGTGGGGGAGGATGCAATTTCATGTGTAGCGGGGTGGCGACGAAAATGGATGAAGGCAGCAAGTATGAATATATACATATGAATATATACATGTGTATATATACATATGTATATGTCTGTGTATGCATATGTATGTATACGTTGAAATGTATATGTATCTATATGTGCATGTATGGGCGCTTATATATATACATGTGTATGTGGGTGGGTTGGGCCATTCCTCGTCTCTTTTCTTGCGCTACCTCGCTGACGCGGGAGACAGCAATTAAGTATTATAATAATGATGATAATAACACACACACACACACACACACACACGCACACACACACACACACACACACACACACACACACACACACACACACACACACATATATATCTTTGGGGCTTTGTTGTGGATAGGAAGCTGTGTTTTCTGTGCATTACAGATACCAGCGAGAGAATGGATGCAGCCTTTCTTCGCCTGTTCTTGGTGCTACCTCGCTAAAGCAGTAAACGCAGATCAAGTATGAATAAAGAGTAGGAAAGGTATTTACAGAAAGAGAGATAAATCACATTACAGACTAGTGATCTATGTATTTGGTGAAAACCATGAGGCAAGGGTAACACGAAATGCTTCAAATGCTAGCGTGTATTCACATCATCAGGGGAAGTAGAGAACATACACACACACACACACACACACACACACACACACACCTGTGTGGGTGCCAGGTGAGTCCCTCCTCCCTCAGTGTGACACAGTGAAGGACGTCTGGTGGGATCTGCTTCTCGGTGTACTGTACCCACTGTGCGCCCTGCACTTGCCTCCACCTCCCCCACACCATCCTTCAACCGTGCTATCAATCATATGCATTGTCTCTGTATATCAAGACAAGAAAAAGCTTTAAATTTAAAGGATAGTTGTATACACGTATTGAACATAATTGGCGTCGGTGACCAAAAGAGTCCCCCTCCACCCCACCCTTCCCGTCAGGAAGGATAGTACAGGATAGTAAGTGATGCTGACAGCAACATACGTAACAATATCTGTGTCATGCAAAGCAAACTTGAAATATGTCATATTTATACAGAACATCTTGTTAACATTCGAATTACACTTTATACACAGACAAATTACATATACACTGAGGTGTGTATTAGGAACAGGACACAGTGTGGCGTACAGTCGCTACCTTGTTAACATTGATGGCTGTATGAGAGGTCAAAGATACGTTACATGTTGGGCAACAGTTACAGAATACATTGTTACTGGGCAATGATACAAGAAGGTCGAGGTACATAACACACTGGACATTGTAGTTACAGAACGTGCTTGTACTGGGCATGATTACACCAGGTGTTTACATAGCTCAGGGCATGACGAACTTTGGACATAGTGTCAGGATGTCTTCAAGGACATTACTATCAATGAAGTCATCACAAATCTGTTGAAACAGTAAGACTTGAGGTCTGAAATCACTTGATTTTGGGACGTTCGCTAATATAGTGTTGTGGTTTATGTTCATCAGGTGCAGAACAGAGTCGACATTTGTAATGTTCAGGATCATCATGGTTTCTCGCGACTTGCCACATGTACCTGTACCCTAGGTGTATTCTGGCAGGTATAATATCACATCGTCTGGTATGGGTCCGGTGCCTTCTATATTGATGTGTCTTTAGCCTAAGATGATCATAGTACACAATACTACAGCTACTTGGTCTTTCATAATCTCTCAAGAGGTTTTCTTCCTCGCTGGCAAATGTGGTTTGGTGTTTACATGTTTATAATGTCTGAATATGACTCACCAAAATATTGGATAAGTTGAGAGAGTTTAACGCACTACCACTACGTCAGGTAAGCTGGCAAAGCTTGCATGCTCCTGCTAATATACGATATAACCAGAGTAATAAATCAAGAGTCGATTGGTGACAACCTGTAATTATTACATGAAATGAGGTGGATGATACAGTGAGTGTCCCTCATATTTCTCAGTGCATCTGCGGCCAACACCAACATGATATGTATCCTCTAATGCTTCTCATCACGAACGTAACATCTGAATCATCGTCAGCCACGTGAGCGGGTCGGTGGCCAGGTTACACAACACGAGGAAAAAGTGTTTTTGTACAGCACGTACTGCACAGATACACACAGGTGGTAATTACCTGTATTGATAACAACGCATACTTACCCCTTAATTTCTTTATATTCAGAATGAAATATAAATTGTTCAAAGATGTTTCTCATTAACTTTATTATCTCTCTCTCTCTCTCTCTCTCTCTCTCTCTCTCTCTCTCTCTCTCTCTCTCTCTCTCTCTCTCTCTCTCTCTCTCTCTCACCAGCGCCCATCACCAGAGGGACCTAGAGATCATATACCACCACACATGGTGCTAGTACACATGGTGGTAGTCACCACACATGGTAGCAGTAATGATAGAAAGATACAATTCAAGATTATGAGGTCTATGGTAAAAGCTCAGTAAAGATGTCTAGCGAGCTACATATCGACCACACACGCCAGCCACGCCAAAATAAAAGGGATAATACAGAAGAAAAACCTGCAATCTTTCCTTCATGGCAATTATAACATCACCATTAACATTTAACTAATCATTTATTGATATCATGATGCACGGCCCTCACTCCCACTGGCCAGGAAAAGCTCCATCTTACGTTGGTTTAAAAACCGTCTCCTGTCTTCTGTCGAAAGTAGAGCTCTTATAACAAACCCAACGACCCAGGAGGTCCTTCCCAGACCCCCATGGTCATAATGGGAGGTTAATCATAACAAACTGCCATTAACCCTCGACCTAGACCATCGTTAGACGGACGTTACCAACATATCTGCTTCCTAAATCACCCCGAGAGAGCCCCTTCTGTCGCGTACCTCAGGAAGTGATTTCATTTTAAGCCTTACGTCTGAAGTTAAAAGTATAACACTGCCTTCACTCCTCCCTTTTTATCATTATTGTGACAAGGTTCATCTTTGTTCTGTCTTGCTAGCCCTATACGTAGAGGTGATTCCTCATATCAAACTACGTGGATTAAGGATGATCAAGCCATTGGTTATGGACAGGGTGGCCAGCTACCTGTCACGTTTAATGTCTCTCTGTCAATTACTTTATTCATTTTCATTGACAGAGACATCCATCCCCTTTCGCCCTACCAGCAACTGATGCATATATCACCGAAAAAATCTCGTCCATTATATTTTTCCCATCCTAACTGTTCCATTTTTCCTCTGTGGCATCACCCCTGGCTGGCCATACCCCTTACTACGTCCCAGGTCCACACCCCTTCCCCTTCCCCCTGGCCCCGCCCCCAGGCCAGGGGTGTCCATGCTTCATGCCTTCACAATAAAAACCTCATGATGTCTGTCAGCCAGATCTATGGCCCAAAGGACGCAATGGGTTGGAAAATGTGGTAATAACAGTAGAGTGGCGAGCCAGAGACGCCCCCGTCCCCACTGATGGATGGCTCCGTGCCGGCCAGGGGGAGGGGAGGGGAGAGGGTGGGGAGGGGAGAGCAGGAAGAGGAGGAGGATGGATGATAAGGGGAGAGGAGGAGGAGGAGGAGGGTGATGATCACGACGAGGAATAGGATGTGGGAGAGATGGAAGAAGAGACGAAGGAGAGGAAGATCGCGTAGAAGGAAATATATATATATATATATATATATATATATATATATATATATATATATATATATATATATATATATATATATATATATATACATAAGATAGACAGAGAAATAGACAGATAGAGAGATGGTGTATATAAACGCGCACTTTCACAGAACACAATGCCCTCCAGCAGCAAGGATTCGAACCTCATACTATTTACGTGGTAGCTGGGTACCCTAACCACTCGACTATGCTGCCCACTGGTTCGAATCCTTACAGCTGGGACGTAATGTGATATACAAACATACATACATATGTACATATATGCACGCCGTTCCCGCATTAGCAAGCTAGCACAAGGAACACACGAAGAAATGGACTCATTCGCTCACATCCACTCTCTAGCTGTCATGTATAAAGCCTCGAAACCACAGCTTCCTCTCCATACCCCTCCTGCTTGTTTAGGTCCCGTACATTCAAAACAACTTTCACTCCATCCTTCCATCTCTTCACTGGTTTCCTCGTTTTCCTTTATCCCTCCACTTCTGGCATACATACGCTCTTTGCAATCCTTTCCTCACTTATCTCTCCCTAAGTCCAAGGCCTTTCAGCACACACTTTTCAGCTCTCTCATACATAATTCATCTTACTGTCACATCTCTCTCTTGTTATAACGTTTTTAACTCGATCAATCCTCCTATTGTCCAATAAGTTGTCCTACAATGTTTTGTCCAAAAAACATTCATTTTCCACTACATCCACCTAAAAACCGCGCCTCGCATCTACACAACACCGTTGGAACTACCATGCCATCAAACATTACCCTATCTATGCCCTAAGAACTAGTGACCTCTCGTTCTACACACAACATGATGAAAAATATGAAACATCAAGAAGTGACATAGTCTACCATTTCCTGTACGACCCACTGAACAAGTACCTGAAGATACTTACAAACAAACACAAGGCAAACGAAGCAAATATGTAGAGTTCCTCCCTAAACACCGTGATCAGATATAGCACCATGGAGGTACCATGAGGGCACCATGAAGGTACACCATGAAGGCACCATGAAGGTACACCATGAAGGTACCATGTGTGGTATTATGGTATTCAGCGGTGAGACCACATGACCACACTCATGTCAGCACCAACACCCCTCCCACCTGGCTAGAGACCCACACACGCTACAGCTGCTCAGATAGTACACACACAAGAGTCTTGTGCACAGGATCAGCGAACGAGGATTAGTTAGTTAAGAGAACGTGCACACACACACACACACACACACACACACACACACACACACACACACACACACACACACACACACAATATTTCAGCGTCTCCCCTCCTGAGTGTCGCTCCGTAGGCGTCGGAACCCGTAAATAAGCGGCAACAGAAAGGCTTTCCCCTACTGTCGTCCCGGCGACCAATACCTAAAGAGAAGGAACGCCGGAAACCGCCAAATTTGGCCCTTTTTCTGACACTCTGCCCCACAAATACCAAGAGGGGCGGCGCTGAGGGAGTTGAGGGAGGGAGTTCTCCATCACCGGCAACCTCTGTGCTGGGGGGAGGAGGTGAGCGAGGGAGGGTAAATGGACTAAGAGAGAGAGAGAGAGAGAGAGAGAGAGAGAGAGAGAGAGAGAGAGAGAGAGAGAGAGAGAGAGAGAGAGAGAGAGAGAGAGAGAGAGAGAGAATGGAGGGACAGTGAGAGGGTGAGGAAGAGTTAAGAGAATATGAGAGAGAGCGAAGATGAAGGAGTAGAAGGAGGAGGAGGAGGAGGAGAAGGAGGTGAAAAAGGATAAGAGTGAAGAAAGTAAACAAGGGAAGGAATGAGTGGAGGCTGAAGACTGTCTCGATCTTTAGTTTCGAAAAATCTATTGTCCAGATACAGATAAACAAAGCATTTCAGAGGCAGTATGAATGAAGGGTACATGGCTAGGGGTAGGTGGAGGCAGCTGGAGGGATTTCAGACCTGATGGTTCACTGTTTCGACAGCTTTGTGATCACTTTACTAAGAGTAATATCCCTGAAGGCAGTCAACTTGGGAGGCACGTCTCTAATATGCTCTGAGGGGAAACATGTTGCTTATCATCAGTCAACCTGATTGTCTTACACCGTCTCGCACTCAACACCTTTCTTATCTACGTACAAAATTAAAAAAAAAAAAGATCATCCTTCTTGATTATTTACAACTCTCTAAACTCGAAAACCCTTGAGACAACCCACTGGCCAGAGAATCATTGACAGTTTCCCCACTCAACGTTGGGGCTGTGCAACGCGATACGAAGGAATGCGGTGAAATTATCTTGAGGTCTCTGAACCAGATGGCCGAGAGGTTTAAATCACAGTGGAACAACATCCTTGCTGCCTCATCTGACGGCCGGAAACGTCTCGAGGAACACAAGTCCCGAAATAATTTGCATTTTAATTATCATTTGCTTTTCTAACGCTGTGCTTTGTCTTAGGGAAGATCAAGATCTTTAGCAAACGTCCATCTTTGTGACACAGACACTACCTCTGTTCCCTCTCCATTGTCGGTGAGTAAATAGAAATTTCAAACGCCTTTAATTAATGAAGAGTTCACATACTCGCTGTCTGCAGAGAAAATCTAATTAGGTTACGCGTCCTTTTTTGGGGGAAAAAAAAGAGGAAAAACAACGTCACGGTTTGTTTTGTTAATTATATGTAAAGAATGGCTTATCGCTGCTCGTCGAGGAAGAACTTAAATCGACTGAGTCTAAAGAGAGACGGAAATACAGAGCGGGGCAGCTATGGTAAGTGTGGTACTTAGTGCCTGCTGAGTGACTGACTAACTGGGAGTCAGTTAAGGCCCCCCTGATGCTGTGTGAAAGGGCTGTGGCCAGTCACCAGAGCCAGTTAAGACCACAAGGCTGTAAGACAAGGCCGTGGCCAGTCGCCAAGATTCAGTTAAGACCAAATCTCAGATTACAAAGAAGGGACCGACCTCCGAGTGCTTATATCCTCTTCCTCTCTCACACAGTCACTACTCCTGAGGCAATCAATTCACTTCTCACTTCAGGCTAAACTTATTCCCTCGAACTCTGAGACTACGAAGTCCTTAAGCAACTTCTCATCCGGTCTTTTTTTATAAACTTATGTAATAATGGGATAACCATATGCAAATTGCAGGTAGATACTATTTCACTGTGAGATTACGATATTTTCTCTCTACAGTGTATCGCATATAAGCTTTCACAAATCGGTGTTAATAGACAAAGTGACGGAAACGAGAGTCTTAGGTGTAAAGGAATTAATGGACAGGGAGCTAATTGGAGGGAAGGATGGACGGACGGGAGATAAAAGGGAAATAGAATCCAGTCAGGCTTGGCCGTAGGCTGGTAATTATACCTGTCGTCTGTTGTATGTTATCTTCTTTTCATTTGGTCATCATCTTTTTTCTCAGTGGTTTACACCAGTGGGCGGTGGTCAAGGGAGTTCACAGGATGGATGGTGTCCAGTGACGAAGTGGGTCCTCCTGATGGTGTCCCTGGTCCAGGACACACTCAAAATTTATGTCCCTCATTGCGACAGTGCGAGTGGGCGATAATATATGTACTGAGGATAAGTAGGAGTCCAGCTGAGTGGCTAAGGTGATGGGTTTCACACAGGCAACGTGTAATTTGCCTGACACCAGTGAAGTACAGCGCTGGGAGGAAGTCAGGTTCAGTGGGTCATTTGTGTTCAGGTTGATGGAGAGGAGGCAAGTTGGCTTCGTTACTTCTGTAACCTATGTATCAGTGATGCAGATGTGGGTTGGCCTCATTAACTCTATGTATAGCAATGACATAGAGGTTAGGTTGGCTTCATTAAATATACATATAACCTCTGTAGTAGTGATTGGCCTTATTAACTCTACGTACGTATAACTTCTGTAGGAGTAACATAGAGGTTAGGCTGGCCTCGTTAACTCTACGTATAACCTCTGTAACAGTGATGTAGAGGAAAGTTGGCCTCATTAACTCTCTTTTCATTACTCCTGCAGTAACAGTATAGACAGGCAGGCCTCATTAAGTCTAGCTGTATAACCTCTGTAGCAACAATGGAGAGATAGGTTGGGCTTTTTAACTCAAGTTCTTTAACCTCTGCTGCAGCAGGTGACTAAGATGACAAAGTGGTGCTAGCAGATTCGAGCCCTCCGGTTCCTCGTCTCTTCGCTCCTGCAGAAGGCTGGGGTGCTAGTGACCACCTGGCCATTGCCCTATTGGCTCGAAACTTATTCTGACCAAACGCCCTTATAACAACAAAGCCTTGGTATGTTTCATCGGAGAACGGCGGAATGGCATTGTTCAGTGGGACAGTCATTCTTCCCAGTATTTCCTCCTGGTTATATCTCCCATTTTCTCGACAAAACTTTCCTGCTCATCACTAACATGTTTAGCTGAATATATACCACCTCAGTGGCCAGCTGTTTCTCTTCTGCCAAGGAAATGGATGAATTATGGGCAAGTGTGTAAGGGGGGTTTGTCATCATGCATCTGGCAGCTCCATCGGAGAGTTTGCATACAGAAGACAGGATCGCCTTTTTATACTATAGATTATTCACAATGAAGAATACCATCCTATATATTAATCTATATTCAGACAACCAAAGTTCCGTCAAGGACCTAACTTGATATAAGGCTTACTATCAAAACTTAGGCTAGGTGAATGAAAGGAAAAAAATATGTATCTTAAAAGAGTATTTTGTGGGGTTGTTGATGGTATTACGTGTTATAGTAATCATTTCAGATCATTTCCGAATAAATCCTACTTCTTCTAAGACGTGACATATAGAACCATCAAATTCTATTTCATACAGCAGCAGCCATGGGTCTCCGACCGGGAACTGGATGAAGACAACTGTATCGTGCAAGAAATGTAATAAGTAATTACAAAGCAGCGAAGGAAGTTCTGTTTGATAAGAAACACTCATCCAATTACGGTACTTACCAAGTGGGGTTTCATTTCATATCTTAACCACTGAAAAAATAGAATGAACAAACAGTTATATTACGGCTAGAGTCTCATTTGATGTTGTCAAAAGAAACACTGAACATTTATATGCAGTTCTGCAGGAAGGGGTGACCTAGATGAAGCTCAATCCTTTATTGTCAGCCAAAAAAGAAAGAGAAAGAAAAACTGTTGACGCCCACCATCGTGTAAACTCATTTTCATTTCAGCAAGCGACAAAGCCCCTCTCTCTCTACCCACAACGGAAGCGTACAACTCCATCCAGACATGGCGGAAGATCCTATTCCATCTCCACAAAGACCCACCTCTCCGACAGACGACCTCCCCACTCCGCCCCTGGACGGGAGGACCTAATATATTCACCTACAGACGAGGCGGCAGAATGGGTGCGAACGGCAGGGATGGAGTCCTAGGGTTTCAAAGTCCCGACCTGATAGATTGGACAGCTCTGTGAAAGACCCACACACACACACACACACACACACACACACACACACACACACACACACACTGCCTGAGTCTTATTACTCTTTCTCTAGAAGAAGCCGCGTGTGGAAAAGAGAGAGAGAGAGAGAGAGAGAGAGAGAGAGAGAGAGAGAGAGAGAGAGAGAGAGAGAGAGAGAGAGAGAGAGAGAGAGAGAGAGTCTTATAGTGATATTTCAACAGTGATGTGTGGTTTGAGATTATTACCACAGTGGATCAGTTCTTCCAACACGTTGTCTTCACTCTCTCTCTCTCTCTCTCTCTCTCTCTCTCTCTCTCTCTCTCTCTCTCTCTCTCTCTCTCTCTCTCTCTCCTTCGGACGCCAATCGCTGTACTTCCTCCCTGGGATAAAGAACTCGGGTAAAGCTCTCTGGATTCCAGTATTATCATGGAAATTTTCGGCACGTCTGGTCTTTAGTAGGTCTGGAAGGATCTCATGGCCTCCCAGAAAGGCTATTGGGGAACGCCTTTGTGGAACAAGTTTCCTGTTCGGCCGTTCCTCTGAGTTCTAGTCTTTGTGGCGATGATGATTAATAGACGAGCAGTCGATTCGCTGTCGATAGAATAAACGGCGGAGGGACGAAAGGGAATTTTTTAACATAAAGGGCGAGGAAATGGAGTCAGAATAGAGCTGTTCCCAAGCGGTTCTTCGGTTCTTATTTTCCAGCGATGGTGTTCACAGGAAATGGAGATTCGCCCTATGGGGAGAAGGGGAGAGGTACGGTAGGGAGAGGAATGAGGGCTTCCACCGTTATCTCTAGTGAGTTAATACAAGGTTAAAAGTCATCAACAATCCCTTCAACAAACTGTCTTCAATGTTTATAACGCAAGAATACGTGGGATAATCATACAGTTACAGTTCTTGCATCTATATTTTGTCGATGATGTCGGATGCATTTTCCTCTGTCGAGCAGATTGTGATGGTTTCTCCCCACTGGTGTAAAGGACTGGACGTGATGACGAAGCTAAGAAGTGAGTGGCTGTAGACAGAAGCGTGATGGGTTGGTCATCAATAAACCAATGTTCCGAGGAAATAAAAGATTACTGTCATGTGCCGAAGAAAATCTTATAGAATATCATAAAGCTAACCTTGCTCACGTATCATCATCAACAACTCTAAACTCTCTATAGTGTGATCATAATAACTTACATGGGATCAAGATTCCACTACTTATACACTGTTGTTTTGATAACTTGAGGGTCATCCTCTGAGCCAACACTAAACCGTATCTAGATCAACACCTGTGTCGGAGAAGACATTATTCAGGGTCACGCAGGAAAGACCATCGTTTGAGAATATTTCGTAATGATGTCCACACGGTTGTTGTGAAGCAAGGGTGAGGAGAGTGTTATACCAACACACACAACGCTCGAATGACCCAACTTGACACATCAAAATGGCCTTAGTAACATCAGCGTGTTACCACCGGCCCGAATACATGTGTATGAGGTCACATAACCACAGAGCCAAACTCATGGCCATACAGTCACTCATAGCGACGTCTTCCTTGCTGTGTATGGGGATGTCTCTGGCCATATATTTGCCATAATCACCCACTCACTCGTGTCCATAGCAACACTAACAGCCAGTTGAATATTATCTCTTCCCTATGGCCACCCTCATGGCCACCTCAATGTCGCAACATCATCGCTGCCCTGATATGGCCACACCACATGGCCTCACAAACAAGGCCACATCATGATGCCTAAACCAGTGTAGACATAAGAAATAGTGCCACATCATCATGGCAGGACCCTAGCTACGATTCCTGGCCTCACAGTCTGGTTTATCATCTGTTTTCTCCACGATTCTTCTCTTATCACAGAAGGCGAACAAGTCAGTAATTTTTCACTGTCTCTCATCCAGTCGTGACTCTGCTTATCTCCTGTGGACGAGACATGTTTACTTGTCTCTCGGTGTCTCTCTGGTCTAACTAGATGTCTCATACGAGGAGAGAAAATAGGAGATGTGTAATCGCGAGAGGCAGGAGCCATGAACAAGTTGCTTAAATTCATGAGGTGTTTGGATTACGGGGGAGAGACATGCGAGACTACAGTATGCCTGTGAGATGGTGGTGTTGACGGGGTCTTGTTTGTTTACTCGTGTTTGTCATGATGTTTGTGTGGAAATGTTTTCCACGAAAATAAAGGATGTTTATCAAGGCGTCTGTGTGGTCTTGGTGTGTGTGTGTGTGTGTGTGTGTGTGTGTGTGTGTGTGTGTGTGTGTGTGTGAGTACGGTACCGACACCATCATTAGCAGCACCACTGCCAATATCACCATCATTACGACTACCACCACCACCATCACCACCACCACCACCACCACCACCACCACCGCCACCACCACCGCCACCAGGCAAGGTGAGGGAGGTGGCAGCTCTGGGTAACTCGACAGTGGCACTGAGGGCGGTACAAGCGGCACTTTTGATGGCAGGGTGGCGGGATGTTCGCCTGTTAACTCCTGTCACTCACTCCTCTCCCTCCCACTCTCACTCAGCCCTGGCCTCGGTGCCACGCCTCTTCACAACTTCACAACCCACTCTCTTTTCTCTTCCCCCTCCCCCTCTCCCTCCCCCTCCCCTCCCCCTCTCCTCCCCCTCCCCCTCTCCTCCCCCTCCCCCTCTCCTCCCCCTCCCCCTCTCTCGTCAGCAGGACAAGTCGTTCGACAGCATTTTCACGCGTTCCGCCTGTCGCTGTCCATCATGAACGACGACCGGGCGACAGCTCACATCTTCGACACGTCTGCCGCTCAGAGAGGTCAGGTCAGGTCAGATAAGGTCAGGTTGTCTGAGTAGATGAAGTTGGCACTATGACGTTAGTTATGTTCTTGCTGCCGGGGTGATGTGCCTGTGTTCTGGGTGATGTGCTCAGTTCCTCTCTGTTTCTTGTGTGAAGAACATTAACTTAATAACAACCATGTATCCACCTGCTTCCAACCGTCTCTATCTCACATCACAACCCCACACCACAACCATAGACGCTACCCACTACAGGCCTGTGTTGACGTACCTCCAAGCTCCACCCCCTACATCACACTACAACCACAAGCACCACCTACAACCCCTCATATGCTATAATTACCTTAATGATATCAGTTATCAATAAATAGGCCTCTTCAAGATAGAAAAAAAATGATCAAAATGTATAATTCAACATCTTTAAATTATAATTTATACATATTTTTCTTTTCAAAATTGAGTCCCTCTCCTCTGACAATCCCAGCCCGAGTGATAGATGTACACTTCAAAACGTCCAAGTTAGTCCACAGTACATTGCAAGTGCTCTAAGTCATATTCCATCCTGCTTAAGTGCTCACGTGCCATAGAGTGTGGTGAGTGGTGAGGAGCCTTCTGTTATCATACATCTGTCCCGACAGATAAGGAACTCCACAGGATGATATGACCGTCCTCAATTAGATAACCTCGTCTTGGACCATCAGATCCTCCTGTTATCTCTCCTTCCCATGTCATCATGCGACCACACTCCCACATCATCCACCAGTTATCACACACCCACACACCACACCCCCCACCACCACCCGAAGCCTTCCCCCTCCCCATGTCCTCCTCCTCCGCCTCCTCCTACCACGCCACCTAAACATCCGCCACGTCTGGGACACTTGACAGACACAGTGACTCCTCCTCATCCCAGCTTCCGTAGACTCACCTCCTCAGCTCACTCTCCTCTCACGGTCTAGCTCGGCTCCTTACATCACTCTTATCTCCTCGTAGCCACAGTACAACACCATATCACCGCTCAGCAACTTTTATCTTTTTTTTTCTATGAATTGTTTTTCGCCGAGCAATATGTTGGTGATGTTCAGAATCAAAGAAGTTATCAATCTTTTCATATCTTTTTAACATCTTCGTTCAACTTACGTTCTCTCCAGTCTATTACATCATTGCAATGCTACAAGCCAGTGTCCAGATCATTATATTGTTGTTGTCTGAACCTGTATCATGACTAATCTTACTTTATACAGTTCGCGGGTTCAACCAGTATAACAGAATGGCAACAATGTGTCCATATAAACCTCACAGTAAGGCAACAGTGTGTCCAAGTCAACCTCGCAGTATGGCAACGATGTATCCAGCTCAACCTCCCAGTATGGCATCAATGTATCTTGATCAACCTCACAGCATGGCAACACCGTCCAGATCAACCTTGCAGTATGAGAACATATTTCACATCAACCTCAGATTAAACAACCACGTATACAGACCCGGATCGCACTACAGTATCCTCGTATCCAGTCCAACCTCACACTATGGCATCCCTGAGTCATCCAGACCAGCTTACGGCAACCCTGAGTCATCCAGATTGAACAGTCGTTATGGCACCACTATATCATTCAGACTAGCCCATCACTATGGCAGCCATGTATCATCCAGACCGGCCTGTCAGTATGACAAATATGTATCATCCAAACCAGCATATCATTATGGCAACGCGCATCCAAAACGCCCTATCTCTATGGCAACCATGTACCATCTAGACCACCCTATAATCATGGTAGCCCTATATTCACCAGACCTATAATCATGGTAGCTTTATATCAACTTGACCAACCTATAATGATGGTAGTTGTGTATCCTCCAGACGGGCCTATCATTCTGGCAACACCGCGTCACGGAGACGGGCGTCTCACGAAGGAGCAGAAGAGATTAAAATTAGATGGAGATGAAAGGGGTTGGTCTCTCTCTCGTGAGTAATTTGTCTCTGTCATCTTCAGACAGTTGGGTCAGGGGTCTGGCTCCCCTCTCACGTCTTGGGGAGAGTAAGACGCGAAGATCCATTTGCTTCGTGTCTCGTGCCCTAGTTTGAGACGCGTGGGGACCCTCCTTGACATCTTCTTTCGTGTCTTAGCTAGAGATGTGTTGGGGACCCTCCTGACATCTTTCGTGTCCTAATGAGAGATGAGTGGGCTTCCTTCTTTATGTTTTCTTTATTACATCGGTTCGTGATACGTGAAATTACCTCTCTATTTTCTTGCTGGCCTCCACTTACCCCTACATATGTGCTCTTCACCCATACTCTTACTGAAATGAATATCTTAAAACTCAGAAGAAAAACTAAGAAAAGACGCCTCCTTGTTCATCTTGTCTTGGTCCTCGGTAAGGGAAGGGTCCTGTGTGTGTGTGTGTGTGTGTGTGTGTGTGTGTGTGTGTGTGTGTGTGTGTGTGTGTGTGTGTGTGTGTGTGTGTGTGTGTGTGTGTATGTGTGTGTGTGTGTGTCTGTGCTAGGGGTTCTAAGTTAGTGTTCCTCTTCGCCACACTCCTGACCCAGACCCTCCTCCCTGTCCCCCGCTCTCCCCCAAACACTCCATCATCACTGCTTCCATTATCATTACGCTCCTTCCATTATCATCATGACTCAGCCCCTCTCTATCCTCACCCCTGCTGTTTCCCAAGTCATCTATCCCTCAGTATGTGGGGTATAAACACCCCTCCACAACGCCTGGGTCTCCCCTCCTCTCGTCCTCAGGCTCACACTATCCTTCTATCCTTCCTATTCTCACTTACAGTTCTCTCCTACTGTTTTTATCTATCCTCTCTTCAAAACTCCTCTTACTTCGTATACCATGGGCTCGGCTCCTCTCTCTCTCTCTCTCTCTCTCTCTCTCTCTCTCTCTCTCTCTCTCTCTCTCTCTCTCTCTCTCTCTCTCCCTTCCCCTCTCCCTCCCTTCTGTTGTTTTCCAACTGACAACTCCATCTTTCATCCCGTGGCTGGATAGATCAGCTTCTCTCCCCCAACTCTCACATCATACTCTCCCTTTCCTTTCTGACAACACACCCTCTCTCACCACACCTGCGCCTCTCCCCCAACCCCACCATCTGCACACTACACTCTCTGCCTCGTTCTCTGAGACCAAACTCTCACCATACCACCTTTCTTCCCCACTAGCTCCTCCGACATTACGCTTTCAACCTCCTTCCTCTGACAACACACTCCCCACACACACACACTCTCTCTCCCCTCCCACACTCCCCCCCCCCCCACACTACCCCCCCCCACACACACAAACACTCTCTCCCCCGCGCCACACCTCGCCTCTCACACCGTAATACCTGCGAGTGAGATCAAGACTAATGACTGTGGTATTTTTGCCGGGCTGCCTGCGCTTTCTCCAATTACCGAGCGATCATGACGGCCGACCATTAATCAAAGGAGCTGCGCTGCTCAGACGGCTGGAGTCTCCTGCCGTCTGTGAGAGCTTCCCCAAGTCCAGGCTCTTCAGGAGGCCCGTCGCCGCTTGTTGTGGTTGAGGAGGAGGAGGAGGAGGAGGAGGAGGGGAGGACGGTTAGGGGAGGGGAGGTAGAAAGGTTAACGGGAGGGGAGGGAAGGGGAGAATGGTTAAGGTGAGAGAGAAAGGGAAGGGCTAAGGGGAGGGACGAAGAAGGGTTAAGGGTATGAAAGAGGGGAGGGGCTAACGGGAGGGAAGATGAAGGGTTAAGGATAGAAAAGGGTTCAGGGGAGGGAAGGGTCAAGGATGGAGAAGGGAGAAAGGCTAAGGGAGTGCAGTGTTAGGGGTTGGGGAAAGGAATGGGGAAGGGATAAGGGAAGAGAAGGAGTACGGACGAGGGTAGGAAGGGAAACAGTATTAAAGGGAGGGAAGAGGGAAGAGTTAGGGGAAGGGAAGGGGGAACGGTAAGAACCAGAGGAAGGAGAGGAAAGAGGAGACTTCACGAACGTGAGAAGGATAGGAGGGATGGGAGAGACAACAGAGAGGTGGGGGGAAGCGTGGTTGCCGTGGTCAGGGGGCGACACTCTGGACTGAGGAGATCAGGTGACGATGCGGTGGTCACGGTGTTTAAGGCAACGGTTGGATAGACGCAAACGGAGGAGATGGCTGTAGTGCAGGAAGCACCAGAGAAGACCACATGATAATATATGAAAAGAAAAAAAAAGGTGGATGAGAGGAAATAATGGATGACTAGTTTGCATGAAAAGGCGACTCGAAGAAAATCTGTTGGTCACTAGATATATGGAGAGTAAACAGACACAGAACAGACAGACACAGAGCAGACAGACACAGAGCAGACTGACACAGAGCAGATTGACACAGAGCAGACTGACTCAGAACAGACAGACACAGAGCAGACTGACACAGAGCAAACAGACCCAGAGCAGACAAAACAAACAGACACAGAGCAGACTTACAGAAATCTGCTAACAACGAAGATAATACGAAACAACGTAATCAGTCAGGAAGCACCACCCTAATCCAACATACAAATTTAGAGAAAGGAAAGGAAAGTTCAGGAATTCATCAAATACTCCTCCTATGATTGATGATTTGAGATTGTTAAGACTTGCTTCTTTGATGAGAAGGAAACGCATCCAGGCACAGTGACCCTTTACGTTAAAGACATTCCAACACCAAAAATAATGAGAATGCAGTTTCGTCTACGTGGGAAATGCAGTGGGGGGAACGAAGAATGAGGGAGGAAATTACGGCAGAAGGAAGTGGAGAGAGAGAGAGAGAGAGAGAGAGAGAGAGAGAGAGAGAGAGAGAGAGAGAGAGAGAGAGAGAGAGAGAGAGAGAGAGAGAGAGAGAGAGAGAGAGAGAGAGAGGTGCCCCCTTCATTGTCTTCTGCAGGAAGTCTGTCCACGAAAAAGTGGACGGCAGAGAGAAAGATGAATACGGACGTGTATTCTTGATATACACAAACACTTTCATGCGTTGTATACAGAGGAAACGTAGAGTAAACGCTGTCTATCTGAAAGAGTCATACAGAGAAAACGGAGGATAATCCTCATATCACTTGCTTGGAATGTGGACTCTGAACTCTTTTCTTACGTTGCTTTCACAGAAAATGGAGCATGGACGTTTGTTGATGTTACATACAAAGAAAACGAAGCGTTTATGGTTGCTGATATGATACACAAAGAACACGGAGTGTGAACACCTCTTAATGTTCACACAAAAGCTTTCAGCAAATTCATTCTCATGATCATAAAGTATTCTGAGCACAGCAAAACAACAGAAAAAAATACAAATAAATTAGTCTTTTTTTTTTAGACCTGATGTTAAATAGAATAAACAAAGTTGATGAACAAAACAAAACAAAAAAGGATACAAGCTTTGTACTTTGTTTGCCTGACGTATGGTGCTTGTTGGTCCACCAGGCTTAATGACCTTCAACTGCTGATAGCCATTAAATCCAACGACATACACACATACACACATACTCTCCATCATCCCTATCAAAAACTCTCGTAGCTTTTATCAAACTGATGAATCGACTATTGAGCCACTGAGGATGATAAGATCCTCTCACTCGTCTTAGGTCCGCGTCGTCCTGCTTGGGGCATTAGGTAAAGAGATTTATTAAGGCATTCATGCAACAGATAAATACTTTCATTATCATATAACTAAATCAGTTAATTAATGAATAAAGAGTCAATCTGTAATAAATATGCAAATTGGAACGATAGCTTTGAATATATGTATATTAAATATATAAGTGATTAAATATATGCTGAATTATATTGGGTTTTAACCTTCATTATAAACAGCGTCAATCTCTTGTTTGCTTTGGAGGTACAGCCAGTAATTCAAAAATTAATTGGTTTATATTGGTGAATATTTATGAGGGAAACATGTTCGCTTGTGATATTTTGTGATGTACATTTACAGGCGCATTTTTACGGATACGATTGTTGACGACAGAAAGATGGATATCATCCTACTTTTCAGTTTGCTGTTATTCGATCTATGAAGAGAAATTGAAAGCTAGAGAGAGGAAGAGAGTGTGTCGCTGTCTGGGAGAGGCACCATGTATGGTAAAGGCTTCAGTGTTGACCTGTGTCCTGCAAGAATAAAAGAATTAAAGACTAAAAAGACGACTCGTGCGTAACAAACAAATGAAGACTCGAAACTGAATTTGATTACTCAAAATAGAAAGACTTGAATAAATATTTCATTCTTTCGTTGTAGATAATATGATTAGTTATGGATTGGTTACGTCGTGTATATTGTTAGACATGTCGTAAAACAATGCGATTCGTGACGAGGGACCGTGTCTCCGGTGTCAGTGTGAGAGGGAGAGAGTAGTGGAGGAGGGGGAACAGGGAGGCTTTGAAGGGTACGAGAAGCTGGAGTGGGGATGGAAAAGTCTAAGGGAGGAGAGGTGCCAGGGAAGGGAAGGGTAGGGGTTCCGGGGAAGGAAGAAAGGAGGTTTCAAGGAAGGAAGGAAGGAAGGAAGTAAGGAGGTTCCAGGGAAGTTTATTTCCAGGGGGTTACTCGTGTGGTGAATGTCTCTAAGTTTTTCGGGAAGGAAGGTAAATTACATGAACTTCTTAGGAAGGAGGGTAGATTCCAAGGGCTTCCTAGGTAGGAGGTAATATCACAAAGGCTTCTTAGGAAGGAGGGAATAATCCAGGGCTTTTTGGAATGGAGGGAAGACTCTAGAAGCTTCTCTGGTGACAGGAGGCTTCCCATGAGGGAGGGAGAACTATAGGTGGCTTTTCAGCGAGATTGTGGCACTTCTGAGAAGGGTGGTGGACTGCTCCAGAAAGACAGGGATTCCAGGAAACGCTCTAAGAGATTGGATTCTGATGGTGTCTCGGTAGTTAGAAAAATACGGGGGGGGGGGGGCCCTCTTCATGGTCTGGGACTACCACAAGAGACTGTAGGTTCCTGGTTGTGGGCAAAATAACCTTCAGCATCCGCAGGCTTCACACACTCACACACCTTCAGGCAGGTCTTCAGTGCCAAACCCTAAAAGAACTTATTGTATGCTCCTCAGTGAGTCAGTTAGAGTTCCCAAACTCAACGATACGGTATAGTTTCGGCAATATTAGTTCACAAAGAGTGTAGGGGATCGACGCTGTCATTCCATGTGATATTTCTGACAACTTCTATGTTTCATAGGTAAGTTCTGCCAGTTTTTGGTTTAACGAGATGTTCTCTATATGCACGACATATTTCAACTTGCTTTGTATTACACAAATGGTGTTACGTATGTTGGTGTCAGCATCACTCACTCTCCTGTAACTATATATCATGTACTGATGTATCCTAGGCCTCCCTCCCCTTACTCAGGCCCACCTGTCACCCTCCTATGTCCATGTACTGTACCCACTGTACGTTCTATACTGGCCTCCACCTACCCCTAGATATGTGCCCTTCATCCATACTCTCACTGTAATGCTTTGTATCAACATACCTAGACAACAGATATTTTTTAAACCAAAAATATAACTCGTGTTTATAAGCCTGTGCCACCTATTGATAGGCAGTTCAAAAACAAAAATAGTAAACTATTAAAGGATTCACCATATCCATAAACTGAGCCAGAAAAAAAAAAATCTATCACGTTCTGAATCGAGAAGAAATATTTCGTAATATCTGTTCCAATACATGTGTCCTCCTCACCTCAACATTGCTCACAATCAGATGTTAAACAGCCAACCCTGTAATAAGAAATACTACGTCAGACGCCATCAGGAGCCCCCTTATAATTAGACAGTGTCTGGGGCTGGGTCCTTCATTTGGACTCTTCCCACAGGCCGTACAACCCAAGGTGTAAACCCATTACCCACATGTTTTATGGCTCGACACCTGCTACTTTCCCTGAGCTATCGGGGGCGTCCGTCGGTGCAGTCCGTGTGCGTGCCTTGCCAATCAGAACCGTCCGTACGGTCGCAGTATATAGTCTGCTGGCCTATCAGGGTCGTCCGTTATCCCAGGCTGCTTATTCAGCCTCGGTTTATCTGAGCGAATCTCAGGAAAATGCCTCATAACGCAGCTCTAGTGGGCGTCCTCCCTTGGTTACGACCCACGGGTACAGCCACCCTTTCTATCTCCCTCATCCTTATGAGGGTGTGTGTGTGTGTGTGTGTGTGTGTGTGTGTGTGTGTGTGTGTGTGTGTGTGTCTGTCTGTCTGTCAGGTAAAGCTTGCCTTCCTACATCTCCCATCCTTATGAGGTTTGCATGTTATTGATTATTTGTACTAACCTCGTTTGTACTGCACGAGGAGGGAGTATCCTCACCTGTCACCCTCCTATGTCCATGTACTGTACCCACTGTACGTTCTATACTGACCTCCTCCACCTACCCCTAGATATGTGCCCGCCACCCATACTCTCACTGAAAGGCTTTGTCTATGTATATCTAGGCTGTAAATGTTTTAAGACTCGAACTTCAAACTTCTTGAAGCCTGATCTATTGAACTTTTTTATCATACAACTTTCAGACTTCTGTATGCTGTCAGCATTCACTGTTTTATCATTCAGTCTATCCCATTCATCGTCTACCCTTATACTGTAAAAGTACATCCTTATGCAATGATCTTTTTGTGAGATTAATATTTGATTACTATTTGTGTATTACGGGGAGAGTTTTATGCTCGTGTTGTCCCGTCTCTTAAAATTGTATATATGTCTTTACTCCTATGCATATATATATATATATATATATATATATATATATATATATATATATATATATATATATATATACACACACACACACACACACACACACCCCAGCCTCAGCCAGGTGTGTGTGTGTGTGTGTGTGTGTGTGTGTGTGTGTGTAAAAAGAGCCTTACTATCTGGCCCAGAGTTACGGCCAGCCCCGTTTTATTTCCTCACCTTGCTATATACGCTATACTCCCGAAGTGCTCGCATATTACTTCTCGCCTCGCTATCGCCAGTATAGGAACACCCCACCTGCCTATTACTTCTCACCTGCGCTGTGGTGAGGGGGTTATCAGAGCGGTCCACAACCTGTCCTTATCGCGAGGGAGGCGCGATATCATCTCCAAGTACCCACGTCTCCTCACGCCTGGGCGGCCTCCGACGCTGGCTGGTGTGATCCCGCGCGGCGCTTGGCCATAATAGATCCAGCCATATTAGCAACAGATAATCACAGACGGTACTCACAAAGGTGCCAAGAGTGATACATAATGGAAGATGAAAGTATAGATGAGGATCAGGACTGATAAACTAATTATTATGTTTAAGGTAATTTACGCTTCTTGCAAGGGACCCTCGGCCAGCAGTGCTGCTGTTGCCTCTCTCAGGGAGCAACCTTTTCACCGTTTTTCTTTTGTTTTCCGTTTATTTTTTTTTTCTCTCTGTGTTGTTTCCCGATAGAATTGGTTCGTTTTCAGTCTTAGTCTCTATCACGTTCGCTTCTGTCGTTGTCTATTTGTGTCTTAATATCTATCTTTCTGCCTGTCTATCTCTCTGTATCTGTCTGTGCCGTCTTTCTTTCAGTATATTTCACCCCGTCTTCCTGTTTCTCCTCTTCTTTCACTCTTTATCTATCCCCCTGACTCCTCACGTACCCTCGATGGAGGACGTTTAGTTTTGCTGTGTTGTGCAGAGTGTGGGCTGGCCCATGACGGAGATCCACCTGGCCACCGGGTGGGCAGTATGGGCCGGCTGGCTGGCCCATGGCGGAGGAGACCCACCTGGCCTCCAGCCTCACAACAAACGCTGGACTCCGCGTGTTCCAAGATCATTATCGTGATTGGTCAGCCTTTAATCACTGTCGGCCAATCGGGTGAGTTCGCGCCAAACACGGCCCAGAGTGCCAATTTTCACACCCAGTTCTTACGCAAACATGCAATTACCGACAGAAATATTGGCGGTCTTATTGTACGTCCGAGATGTGGCAGAGGAGTCCATCTCCCAGCATCCGCGTCTACGATTTCCATCCGTCCGACGGGACGACCGAGGGTCGGGTCTTGCGGCAAGCCGGAAGCGCCTGTATGGCAGGTTCGTGAAGATGTTTTATCTCATCTCCGACGCTCGTCTTCCACACTATTATTGATGGAGAGTCTCAAGTCTGCAACAACACTCACACTGGTCGAGTCTCATAATGACCCCTGCGTCACCTGTCCACACAGGCGGTTCTCGAGCGCCCCTCCAATGATAAATCAGCCCATGACACGCCTGGCACCCATGCATAAGAATCAAATTTATAAAGCCCAGGTCGGTGATTAGGCTATCTCGCTCAACACCTTAGCTTTCAGCTGACTGTCAGGGAAGGTGTATTTTATGGGGCCGACAGCGGGTGGTAATTATGGTTTTTCAACGGGGATGTTTTGCTGTCATCTATCTGAGGCCAGGCTCCGCCCTCCTCCTCCTCCTCTCTCCCCACCTCTCCCTCTCCCTCCTCCTCCTCCTCCTCCTCCTCCTCCTACTCCTCTTTTTCTCTTCCTATCTCTTTCTCCTTTCCTTTCTTCCTTCCCCTTCTCTCACGATTACTGTTCCTTCCCTCTTCTCGTTCTCACCCTCCCGTACTACCTTTTATCCATGCCACATCCTCCTCGTCTTTAATATCCCCTTTTTCTTTTCACAAGGACTCCATATGTTTCCCCATTCCGTCCCCCGCGTCAAATCGAACCTCATCCGTCCTGTTTGCGAAACTGTCAGCTTCTCTTCCCGTCCCATCTCCCCAAAACCAGCGCCAGGCAACAACCCATCCCACCTCCCCAGAACCCGTCCTGGACAACAATCCTTCTCTGTAATTTAAGGATGGACAGAAATCCTGGTAATGACTCTCCCCCCATTCTCCACCCTCCCCTCCTCTCCCCTCATCTCCCCCAGGTCTGCTCCCCTGAGATCGCACTGTATTTATCGACACCGTCAGTAATCCAGGTGGAGCCGCGGCACCATGGGATTATCCGCTGTTTCCTCAGCCAGAAAATGTCGGAACTAACAGCTGCAGGAATTATCGTGGTCTGCAAATCCAGGAATTACCACGGCCAGCTGTTAGGGTGAGTGCCGGAGTCATCCGCTCGGGAAGTGCCGAGGATCAACCAGTGCCGGAACTACTGTCGTTAACAACTCCAGGAGGGAACGAGGTTGGCCATCGTACGGTGACGTGGAGGGAGGAGGTCATCCATTCCAGAGATCACTGGACCGACCAAATAGGGCCAGCCAGCAATCCAGAAATCACTGGGCTCACAACACCGGCCAACAACCCTGACCAACCACCTCAGAGAAGATTTCCAGGGCCCACAACTCCTGAAATTACCGAGATACACAGCATGATCGAGCCAGCAGCTTCATGGAAGTATCTGGTCGCCAGGCGATCATTACGGCCAGTTCGAGAAACAGGAGATGGTGGAGGTGCAGGGCCCCTGAGACATGATGGCCACTCAGTAACTGTAGGAAAATCGTCAGCAAGTACGTTAGTGATTGTATAATTGGGTGATTTTTGGGTCTTAACGAGAGGCAGGGCTCCAGGAAATAATCAGGGCCGTTGACCTCAAGAATGATCAGGGTTTAGAACCCTCGAGGCGATATGTAGAAAGTCGCTCGTATTCTGGGGCGTGGAAGCATCTCTTAACTTACTGAGAGTGGGATCCACAAGGGGTCTAATCCCCCTGAGTTTTAGGTAAGATTACCTCCTCCGAGGTGTAATTCTTCCTTTGAGGGGGAGGCAACAGGCTCTTCGTCATGACCATTCCACTTAATTGACTCCTTCCATGATGATTTAATGTGACAAGCTGCTCATTAAGCATCGTAGCTTTGGCCTGTATCCCCAGGTTCCGGCCGTTGGCGGAGCTCTATCAGTAGTGGGCATCACACGGGTACCCAGACGGCAAGAGGTCTGGGAGAGGGGCCAGGGGTGATGGATGGCATCTCGACCCTCGGAAAAAGGAAGGAATTCGCCAGAGCTACGCATCACTAACTTATAATTATCTCCATAGGCCCCAGGCCTACGGGGTTAGGTCTATGAGAATTGAGGACGATATATGGGACAAAACTGCCAAAAAGTTATAATGAAATGATGACCGAGAGAGAGAGAGAGAGAGAGAGAGAGAGAGAGAGAGAGAGAGAGAGAGAGAGAGAGAGAGAGAGAGAGAGAGAGAGAGAGAGAGAGAGAGAGAGAGAGAGGAGGTAAAACTTAAGGACCGGTGACTTACAGTGAAGCAGTGAGTGTCAGCTACCACTCCTTCCATAACCTACCTACGCTGTGCCACGGGACAACAGCAGCTTCGAGGAGGAGGACACTCAGGAGTCTTGCAGGTTCCTCCTGCCAGATGGTAAAGAGCGGCCACGATCTGTCACCTCCATCAACACTCTGTCACCAGCCTCCACGTTCATTGCCTCTCTGTAAGTACTCACTCATCCTCTGCTCTTAACGTATGTGTAAAAAAGGACGTAAATCTCTGTAAATGCTCCCTAGTCGAGGGGAGAACGACGGAGGGGACTGTCGGATGATCAGGATGAATGATATTTTTTTCTTCCTTTTTTGTATCTGGAAAATGTTTTAGCCAACACGACAGATTACTCCCACACTCAGCTATGAGGGTTAGAGGTCTCTTAAACTGTTGTAAAGTTAAGATACCAGACGCAGCTTTAAGGACAGAAAACTTCAGAAACCACCGCAAGATATACACGACAGAAGATATGGTCCCCGACCCAGCTGTAGGAGCAGAAGACCGAAGCTATCGTAAAGTATACGTAAGAGTAAGGTCCCAGACCCAGCTGTCGGGGGGTAGAACTTCGAAACCATCGTAAGGTAATACGTAAGCTGAGGTAAGATCCCAGACCCCGGTTGTGGGAGAACAAGACCTCCAAAATCTGGTGGGCTCGCAGACAGAGTTCGATGCAAACAGGTGATGTTCCTCAATCATTATTACGATAAGTGAATACTTATGAAAGTAAATTACTACAAACTTTTCATTTGGTGGATGAATTCTGCAAGTAGCCTGTAACAGTGGCCTTGGAAATCAGGCTCTAACACACAAGATCTATACTGGTACAATAACCTAACTCTGATGTGCCCACAAATTCACTCATGCACTCACTGACTCTCCTTCACTCACTGTATCGCTCACTAACTCACCCACTGACTCACTATACTTCTCTCATAGCTTCACTCACTAACTCACTCGCTGACTCACGCTCTGGGTCGCTCGCTAAGACACTCGCTGGCTCATTAATTCATGAGATGATTCCCTCACGTTCACGGCCCTCAGACTCATAAGTCTTCACATGAGAATTCCTAAGAATTTAGATACGAAGTAACTTTCTCGAACATCAAAAGATTCTCAGCACAACATGAATTTCTTTTATATTCAGTCATCAAGCGTATTAAGCGCATTCATCAAATTCATCATAAGATGAGTCAAATGTCCCTCGATTACCACGCAAGAAAGAAGCATCGAGTTCTGTGACCAGACAGACACACCACAAGGCGGACGAAGGAATCTATTGACCCGTCGAGGTTGATGTGGCAATACGAACATGACAGTGTTACCCTGAGCAGCCTCAGTTCATGCTTCCATTAATGACTAATCTTTTCTTCAGTATAAGACCCGCGGTACAGTTGGCAAAGCGGTGACCTGTGCATGGGGCCGAGTTCAAGCTAAAATCATTTTCACTCGTGTGGGTAGCTGGCTGGTGGGCAAGTCACGAGGACTGTGGCCTTGAGAGGTGGTCCTCAACACATACACACACACACACACACACACACACACACACACACACACACACACAGACAAACACACAGATAAACACATACACCCAAACGAGAAAATTCCCCCCCAAATGAGGGTCCGTATCGTGCCGTTGGATCATAGCTCTGCTGTTCCCGGCCAGACTCCAACCGACAAACTGCCTTTGAATGGCCGTTATGGACCAGACTCTTTTGCTCCACGCATCAACGAATGCCTAATTATAAGGCCAAATGTACGAAATTATAAGCCCAGGCCGGCCAAAAACTGCTTTTATGGTTATGGATTGGATGAGTGATATTAGAAGCGTATTCCCAAAACAGCCACGGCAACCATTGACGGGGTTATGGTAATGGTGGCGGCAACCACGCCAGACCCCGACATTACTCACAACCCTGAAATTTAGCCACGATTTACTACCGTTCATTATTTATTGTGCTGCTATAACCACACCGGCTTGCACAACCCAGCCTATATATACATATAATATATATATACTTATATATGTATCTATTCTTCTTACCCCCTTCTCTCTCTCTCTCTCTCTCTCTCTCTCTCTCTCTCTCTCTCTCTCTCTCTCTCTCTCTCTCTCTCTCTCTCTCTCTCCTACTTATCATCTTAGTAGTAACTCCCCAAAATATCTTATCTTTAATCTCCCACGACACCTGAAGGTAGACTTGGCCGGCCACGGCCCCTGCAAGACGCCAGTACTTTGGCCCGGCGTTGCCCCAACGTAGCCGAGACATGTGTATCATCATCATGGACTTGCACGCCGGCCAACCTGTTTCATCACACGACTCGAAAATAAGACAGGATGGGGCTCGGACGGGAGGGCAAACAGAAGGTGCATACGATGTCAGGCCCACGTGGAAGACATGACAAATTAGAGGAAAAAATAAATATGAAATCAGGAGTTTGAGCAGCTGGGGCGGAGGCGCGTGGTGTGGGAGGAGGAATGATACGAGCAGCGGCCGGTAATGACATCTTAGGCGGACCAGCCTGTAATTACCAGCTGTACCTCTAAGCACCTCGTCCAGGCACGGCCGTAACGACCACCGTCGCTCATACTGATGGCCGGACGAGCCTTGGACCTGTGAGGGATGATGGGTCCTGGTGGATGTGTGAGGGATGATGGGTCCTGGTGGATCTGCGAGGGATGATGGGTCCTGGTGGATCTGTGAGGGATGATGGGTCCTGGTGGATCTGGTGTAGGATGCGTCCTGGTGGATTTAAGGGATGCATCAGGAGGCCTGGACGACGGCAGATCCCGGAAGCCTGTGGTGCAGCAGCTCTTGGGGGTTGTGTTGTCTCTCTCTCTCTCTCTCTCTCTCTCTCTCTCTCTCTCTCTCTCTCTCTTTCTCTAACATATTCCCTGTCAGCAAACGCTTGTTCTTATAAGACAATTTAAAACCACAATCGCCCGGCTTGAGTCGAGCGCACGAACGCAAGTTAAGCGCAGGAGGTAGCAAGTAGCGTGCGTTCGCGAGGTTAGTATGGGCGGGAAGCGTTTTACTGGGTCTTATATCATGTGGGGACGTCATCGGGCTACAAGCAGACCCTACGAACGGTCCTGTGACCACGCCTCACGTCATTCTATTCTGCTTTACAGCAACGTAAGGTAATTTATAGAGCCGCTCCCGGTACGGCCAGGCCCGGCCCAGGAGACAAATGCGACGCTTTTATGGGTCTTATTTCAGGTTTAAGCCATCGAAGCTCTTCAGGGTGTGTGTGTGTGTGTGTGTATGGGTAGGGGTGAGGAGATGGTGTGTGTCTAACGGGTGGGAGGAATGGGGCGTATGTCGTAGTGAGAGTAAAGTGGAAGTATATGTGAAGGGGTATGAAAGAGGAGGAGTTACTAGGATGTATAGGTAGAATATGCTTAATAGCAGAAGACAGGGAAAATAGTGTGAGGGTATCTGTAGCGGGTGGGGGAGTGTGGTGATGGTGTAGAGGCGGGGATGTGTGTAGTGCGTAAGGGGATATGGATGAGGAAATATGTGTAAGGACGATGGGGAAACTGGTAGTGTGTGTGTGTGTGTGTGTGTGTGTGTGTGTGTGTGAGTGTGTGTGTGTGTGTGTGTGTGTGTGTGTGTGTGAACAGGTGATCTACAGGAGGGGAGCATCCTAGGGAGGTCTAACAATAGTATGTGTACCACGTTTTCCAACAATGTCTTCGTTTCAAGCTAAGCTTGATAACAAGACTATCAATTAAACCGTCATAAGAAAAAAAAAATACGTTTACAAATAAGCTTCCGTTGGAAGTCATCATTAATGAGAGCTCAGAACCACCAAGACCGTCCAGAAGAAATGGAAGGAAGACCGTCTCACAATGATACCCTCAATTTCCTCCACTCTCCTCTCTCTCTCTCTCTCTCTCTCTCTCTCTCTCTCTCTCTGTCTCTCTCTCTCTCGCTCTCTCTCTGTCTCTCTGTCTCTCTCTCTCTCTCTCTCTCTCTCTCTCTCTCTCTCTCTCTCTCTCTCTCTTTCTCTCTCTCTCTCTCTCTCTCCCTCATAGAATCCAAACCTCGGGGTGGGCCGTGGGGCATGTCAATAGCAGCCAAGCTCGAGTGCCCTAGACAGGGCTGGTGTGGGGTCCTCCTCCTGCAGACTATTCACCAACACGGGGACCTTCAGACGGCGTCTCACCACTGCCACGCCGTCCAAGTAAACAAAGACGGAGACGTGACGTGTGCGGCGCCCCTGGGGGCCGCCATGATGCCCCGGACGTGCTTACTGACAAAGACAGTGGTACAGACATCCAACTAACGACCCAGGGAGACACTGAGGGAGGGCAGGGAGGGAGGGAACATTTTTTCTGAGGGGGGGGGGGAGGTACCTTGGGTGGAGGGAAAGGAGTGTGTGAATGAATGTGATGTATAGAGGGATTAAAGGAAGCTAGGAGAGAGAGAGAGAGAGAGAGAGAGAGAGAGAGAGAGAGAGAGAGAGAGAGAGAGAGAGAGAGAGAGAGAGAGGTGACGTGAGCACACAGCCTGCAACACGAACTGCCAGCGTCACTCGTGAAGTGCGTGAGACATACCACATCTGGGGAGGGGCGGCGCGAGGTGCCGGAAAGAGCAGAGCCAATAGTGCCCTGGTGCATGGGAGGGGTGGGTGTGTGTCCCGGATACAGTGCCCTAGGATGGCCTGGGATACACGAGTCCCAGCTAGAGTATATCAGACCCGAAGGTGAGGCGAGGGGAGTAAGTAGAACTCACTCCCTCCAGCGTACTGAGACCTTACAGGGCGGACGTGGAAAGGACGGATAACAGGAAACCTGACAGTCTACCATGAGGTTACCTCCTGCTGCAGGAGGATAGTGACAGTGTCCTGAAACAGAAACTGGAAGGTAAAGCAAAAAAAAAAAAAAAATCCTTCTCCCTCATCAATCAATTTCTCCAACGCATCATCTCTGGAAGGATGATTAATAACAAGGGAGCACCATGCTGTATGGAGTAAGTATACTGACAAGGAAATTCTATGTGAAAGTGCGAATGGGAAGACAGGATGTTTCAGTATAGAACACCGGATGATCTGGGAGGAGGCTGAAAGTTGAACAGAGAAAATTATTTGATTTTCGTGCATATTACAACTTCTTCCTTAAACAGGCTTATCTACCGATGATTAATGTCATTAAAGTATTTGTTGAGCAGTGCTTTCAGATACTGACACTATTTGCCTCACAACATCAGGTGATGTTTCATTCCAGTGTTCTGTAACACAAAACTGAGTAAACAGTTGCCAATGTTTGTATTACATTTCCTCCCATCGAACTTTATAATGTCAATTCTGGCCATCGTATCTATATATACAGAGAAGATATTGTCTTTAAAATTACTTATCATTTTCAAGCTCCATGAGAGTCTCCTAAAGTTCAAATTTTTTTCTCCTAGAAAATCATTTTACATTCTACGTTTCTTCATCGAGTTTGTTTCCGAGTAATTGAATTAGTGTTGTTGCTCTTCTCTACATACGCTCTAGTTTCTGTTCGTCTTTAATCAAATCTGATGACCAGAAATAAACGAGAGATTCTACATGAGGTCCGACTGGGGCGTTGTTGATAGTAAGTTCAGTATCTTTTGTATCACAGTTTATATCTATAGCTGTTAGACCTTCTATTCTGTTTGCATTATTCTATGCAACTAGGTATTGGCTTATGAATATCAGGTCATCACTTATTATTACAAGATCTTCCTTCCTGAGCTTGTAGTAAAGTGAATGAGATAATAACACAACAGTACATGGCAGAGCCAGATAACGGAAGACCTGAGGGTCTATGTCAAGGATATTCTACAGGAGCACAATAAGGATATTACAAATTCCTCTGCTACATAGATGGAGAGAGAGAGAGAAGTAAAGCAGGACGAGGAGGAGGAGGAGGAGGGCGGAAGAAGGTGATAGACTGAGGGATCAGAAGAATGAGATGGAGGAGGAAGAGGATGGACTCGAGAGTCTGGGGATGTTGATGCACTGTGAAAGTCGATCGTTTCCATGCTGGGGAGGAACCCTGGCACACGTGGTCGGCCCTCCTGATGAGAAAACTCCTCCTCTGATTTCCAAGACGAACCTGAGGATTACAAGTTATCACACCGATGAGTGGGAAGGATGGGGGCCGGATCTTCCCCCTAAACCCGAGTGGAATTAATGTAATACGTCAGACCTACGTGTTAATGACATCACATACCAATGCTCCCTCGTGTTGTAAGCTTTACTAACGAGCCTCTCATCATGTACCTACTAATGACTCGTGTAGAACATGATCTGTACAAGATATAACGCGTAATATGTCATTCATGGGAATAGTACAAATGATATAGTTCCTCCTGCAACATCTTTGTTTTTTTCAATTCTTTGTCCAAGTTACTGTGATTTTATTTGTCATCTTTTATTTACTTCCACCTCTCTCTCTCTCTCTCTCTCTCTCTCTCTCTCTCTCTCTCTCTCTCTCTCTCTCTCTCTCTCTCTCTCTCTCTCTCCGCACTTTTGAGAGTGCCCATAAGGGCTGCAACATCCCTACCTCCTATCTATCTCCTTCCTTTTTGTCTCTTGCAGTGAGCGCTACGCGTTAGCCCCGTCGTAGGTATTGTAGGTAGGCATTCTCTCTTTTCCTCATCTTTCTTTCTCTTTCCCTCTTCGCCTCACTCTTCCCTATATTCTCACATCATCTTTGTCTTTCGCCCATGTCTCTTTCCTCTCCTTATCTCTCTCGCTCTCATCCTCACTTTCTCCCTCTCTCTCTCCTGTTCTTTTCATCCACTTTCACCCGTTCGTACTCCTTCCCTCTTCATTTGTCTGTTTGGTTCTCTCTCTCTCTCTCTCTCTCTCTCTCTCTCTCTCTCTCTCTCTCTCTCTCTCTCTCTCTCTCTCTCCATCTCTATGTCCGTCACGTCTCTACTGCCCAGGCAGCGACGCTGTAGAACTCCCCCCTCCCCCCTCCTCCCCCTGATTTATAGACTTGTGCCTACAATTAAAAGGTGCAGAGCCGGCAAGAAGAAGGGGGGATGGGGGAGGTGGGAAAGGCGGAGGGAGCGGAGAAGAGAGAGAGAGAGAGAGAGAGAGAGAGAGAGAGAGAGAGAGAGAGAGAGAGAGAGAGAGAGAGAGAGAGAGAGAGAGAGAGAGAGAGAGAGAGAGTCCCACACACAAACACCTGCAAAGGGATTGTGTCACTGAACTGACAGCAAACAGCAAACGCAACAATATCACTGAGAACAAGAACAAAAACAAATGACAGAAGGAGAGGAGAATGAGAGGAAAGCAAAGATAAAGTGAGGGAGGAAGGTGGAGTGTGCATTAACGGTGGGAGTGATAGAGAGGGTAATAATGGGAAATAGATGAGGCAGTGTTGATAGGGAGAGAGGGTGTTAAATCAGGATGTAAGTGTGTGTGAAGAAGACGAGGGTCACAGTTGGAATAATTAACAATAATATCCATACATGAAGGGTAACAGATAGAGAGGAGTTACTCTTAGAAGAAGTAAAGGAAGAAAAGAAAAGGTTGGTAAGAAAGTAAATATGTAAGACAAGAAGCTAGGAAAAGTGATCACTGTTTATCTGATGAAGATGAGATTTGACAAAAATGAAGAAAGTTGTGGACGTCGTGAGGAGAGAATTGTACAGAGTAAATGATAATAGGAATTAGTTGATGATTATTTGTGAGTTGATATATGATATGTGGGTTGTAAATTGATATATAAGTGGGTTGTGAGTTGATATATGGTAAATGGATTGTGGATTGATATGAAAGTGGGTTGTGAGTTGATACAGAAGTGGGTTGTGAGTTAATATATGATAAATGGGTTGTGAGGGAGACTTTTCATGACCTTCCAGTGGATGAGAGAAACAATCAGACGTGTTTGCGTCGATCACCACCAGCTTACCGTCACACAATACTGACCATCTGAAATATAAGGTCAATCCTTACGTTATATCAACCCTACCATGTCATCATTCACAAAAGACAATCATTCAAGGCGACTGATTAAGAAATATAATAGGCTTATTTAACGAACTTTTTAGCTTAAATTTTAACGTAATGATCGTCAAGTTTACACAGACAAAGTATATCAACGAACGTACGAATTAACGAGTTATGTTGTGAGGCGTCGTAATAGGCGTGGGTGAAGAGCATGTTTCCATCCGCGCGGCCCGTCCGGGCGGGGCGCTCACACCTGCCGAGTGACGCCCACAGCGTAAACAAAGGTTACCAGGTCTCGCAATATATATATCACCATGAAATTATAGAGATAAGAAAAAAATATAATTGCAGCAATAATAAGCAAGATGTATGTGAAGCTTCATGTTTACACTTCTTCGATTATTTCATTATCATTATCGTTACTATTATCATTATCATCATTATCATTATTATTATCATTATCATCATCAGTACTATTTCTATCCTTATTGCTAAATCATCACTTACGTGTTATCATGTTTTCTTCATGGCCAAATAGATATAAGACTATCTTTTCTCCCATTCTGATCAAATTCATATTTAACAATAAAAGAAAAATTCAATGTACATCTCTCTAAACCATATCTGTTGCTCAATAACAAATTCAATATCACAATGATCTAATCCTGGGTGTTGTGCAACACACACTCCGCTTCCCATGATCTCGTGGCGTTGAGGTGGTGCAGAAATCTATACATCTTCTTCCTGAGTAATGACCCCATATTTACATGGGTCTCACTGACCCCCCATCGCTCGTAATTGTAGCGTGGCGGCTCCTCTTCTTCTTCTTCTTCATCCACCACACAGCAAGACGCTGATGTTGAGGGTAAGAGTTACTGGTCATCCACACCATAAACAAAGACAGTACAAACGTTCATATGTTTCTAGCGAGGATCTGCCGCCACCTCCACCATCCTGCCTCCCTCCCTCCACTCCACGGGTCATTGTCGACACTAAAACTTTGATCAGCGTCAGGTGGATGAGAGGAATGTTAAATGTGGCCTTCCTCAGCTCTTGACAGCTTTACAGACACGAAACAAATCTGGTGAGGTCTGTCTGTTCGTCAGGATTTATCTGCCTTTCTATATTTTCTTTAACTTTTGTATACTTTACCATTCTCTAACATCATTTGATAAGAGAAGTCAACCTGCTTTCTTGTACTATTAAGTAAATGTACTGGAAACGTAACTCTTCTCAGGTATTCTCTGAGCCTGGGATATTTTCTGTGCTGTTTCTCTGTTTATCAGGGAGCACAGACCTTATTGAGAAGCGTCAAGTATGATATTTGTACACCAGTGTTGTAGTGTACATAACACTATCGCTGTAACCCCGGCAAAGTTAGTTGTGAAGGGTAGGCCAGGATGATGGTTACAGACCTTTACTAATGCAATTTAGGTAAGACACTGGAGAGGAGTGTATGTTCTTTGACCATACTAGGGACATATTGGAGAAATCTAGGAGAGGGGGGTATACTAGAAGGAGGTGATCAATAAAACACAACTGTACCCCCCTTTAAAGGAGGATGTGGCTAGAAATTAATGAAAGGTCGTGCAATAAATGCTCAATACATAAGCATATATAGTGACCATGGTAGATAACCATACATAAGAAAACTGATGATAAAGCATGAAGAAAAAGACTGAAAAGAGATTCATTCTTATCATTCATCTATAACCATCTCAGGATCAATTTCTCTGAAGGAGTCTTTGTGTTATCCAGGAACTTTCGAAAGGTTCCTGCAGCCCAAGGCTACACTACTTCGAGTTACAGACGACTGTGGACTCCTTTGGAGTGATAAACTTCGACGAGATTTTGCTCCTAATGATACAGCCTCGACAAAGATGACTTTTCTCTACGTTGCAACTTCGAGCAGGCGTAGCCCGGTAACACCAGGGATCATATTTATGACCTTGATAAATGAGCATGCATCAAGAACTTGATAAAGTTATATGATATATAAAGGCCTAATAAAAAGCATCACAAGAAAGCCAGATAAAACAGACATATATCCATTACAAGCTAACACTATCCAGAAGGATATTAACAAAGAAATACACATAGAAAACTTGAGGAGCATAAATGAAATGGTTGGCAAAAGAGGATGCAGAGTGAACATGTAAAGGAGCAGATATATATATATAGACTTGCCTAACGAGGTGACCATGAAGATTATGATAAGAATAATTATAGAGACTGATTAACCAAGGAAGACCAAGGAGGAGAAGACAGCTACGAAACCAGGGAGAGAGAGAGAGAGAGAGATAGAGATAGAGAGAGAGAGAGAGAGAGAGAGAGAGAGAGAGAGAGAGAGAGAGAGAGAGAGAGAGAGAGAGAGAGAGAGAGAGAGAGAGAGAGGGAAACAAAAAAGGTGGAATAATCATTTACATTTATATGTTAGATGAGCCACGTCTGAAGGAGCAAGAGAGATAATGATTAAGAAAAAGAAGAGCAGAGTACAAGACCCTCTGAGGGGCCGTTGCTTTCCTGTCTTGTCTGTTCTATTTACACACAGTAAATCAAAGATACTTATCTCTCAACATAACAAGAAGCATTATTAATGTAAACAGGCGGGACATGCTTCTCCCTTCATAAAGAATTATAATTTACAATGTCTGTGGGACTGTAAACAATCCCACAACACGTAGGTTCTTGTTCTTCACAAAACTGACCCTATGTGGTTAAGGTCTTAAGGGCCATATTTCCTACAATGGCTCTCCAGCGTAACGAGGCTAATGGCCAAAGCGCGACGCAGTTCATATCAAGATCAGGGACTCAATTGCTTTGAAACCACAGTGCCTGCATTGAGAATGGCCAATGAAGACGCTGACGAGCCCTCTCTGCATGCAAGCAGCGACCACTGATTCAGGGTATAATTGCAGTTTCCGTTGTTGGATATAATGAATTTTGTCGTTTCAGAATACTAATGGGACGAGTTCGAAAAATTCAACCTATTAGTGGCATTAATGGTTTCTCAGCCAATGAGAAGACAGTAAATATGAGACGTTAGTGATTTAATGGACGGAGACTGGCTGAGACAAGCTAGTCAGAGTGGGTTTATCGAGGCAAGAAATCGGGGTTGATCTGACATACAGTTGGTGCTCGATGTTGATAAATGGTGTTAAATCCCATAGGATTGTGACATTCCTACAGATGGTGATACCCTGTAACTTCCTATGGATCTCACCCATAGTGTTAGATCCTACAAATGGTGACGAGTCCTTGCAGACTGTGAAGGACCATTCAGGTGGTGACAATGTCATCAGCTGATGATGATCGAACAGATGGTGACAGAACCTACACATGGTAATGACTCCAACAGACAGGTGGTGGAGACAGTGATGGCTTCCACAGATGATGAAAAATGCGACAGATGGTGAAGGACACGAGAGATGGTGAGAGAACTTACAGATGGAGCTGCTAGACCAAACAGATAGTGATAAACCATACCGCTATCAATAGAAGCCGCATCGCTTCCAATAACCAAGTCTAATAGTTGGGTATTCAAATCAAGTATGTATATATATATATAATGGCGTCCTAGCTTCGTCTCTTCGATGTATATCAACTGACTGTTATATTTCTCTCTTGTGTCTCCCCTGATGATGTGATTATTACACGAAAGTGCACTTGGGAACTTTTCGTGTTTCATTTTCCCCGTGGACTCATAGGAATATCTTGATCACGCGCAAAATTGTGATCCTTTCCAATATATATATATATATATATATATATATATATATATATATATATATATATATATATATATATATATATATATCATTCTGGCTTGGGAGGAAAGGAGCCTCTAGACCAAGTGATACTTTGTTGTATATTTCTATTGTATGATGAAAAATATTTTTCATTGTAGGTAACTCCATCTGACAGATACAGTGACCACTTATTATTCATTACCAGTGCTGACGACGAGACTTCGCCAAAAAAAAAGTAGCATCAGCGCGTCGTGCTCACCGCAGTTAAGTCTAGAGTTAAGAAAGAACGAGTGATGTGGGTTTACATGTCAAGTGTTATGCGTGAGATGGAGAGATGTGTGCGTGCGAAGTGAAAGCCACTGAAGTGTTCACCTACTGCACGAAGGAGAGAGAGAGAGAGAGAGAGAGAGAGAGAGAGAGAGAGAGAGAGAGAGAGAGAGAGAGAGAGAGAGAGAGAGAGAGAGAGAGAGGAATCAGGAAGAGACGAGAAAAACAGGAGTGAAGCAAGTTGATCTGGCTATATTACTCCTGTTGTGATAAAACAAGTCTTGGGAGATAAGAACTAGGCCCTTAATCAGTTCCAGTGACCTGCCTTGATCACATGATTAATCCCTCATTTCCATCTAGTGTTATTTCATTAATAATTTTCCGATTAATTAGATTAATATCAGTGATTTATGAGGTCTTGGAACACGAAAGTTTAGGGCATATATCATTTCCCTTCTTTTTACTCTTGATCATGACTCTACGAACTTTGAGCACGACGTAACGACTACTGGGCACGACGGTACGACCCTTTAGTACAACGGCACGACCACTAGGCACGACGATACGACAATTCAGTGCGACGGTACGACTCTTAGGCACCAAGATACGACAATTCAGTGCGACGTTACGACCCTTAGGCACGAAGTCATGACCCTTCAGTACGACGGTACGACCCTTGAGTATGACATGGTACGACCCTTCAGTACGACGGTACGACCCTTGAGTATGACACGGTACGACCCTTCAGTACGACGGTATAACCTTTGAATGTGATGACATGGTCTTTAACCGAGACTCGTAAGGGTCAGGTTAAAGACCTGGCTATCACACGTACGTGTCGTATCGTCGTACATAAGGGTCGTACCATCTTGTCTAAGGGTCGTATCGTCGTATTTTAGGATTGCAGCGTTGGCCTGAACAGGTTAAGCACATTAACATGCGACTGCAGCAGCTTGTATGATCCATTATAGCGCGAGACACGTCTGCTGCTTAGGAAATGTCTATTGGCAGCTGAATTTACGAGCGAGAGATGTAGATAAACGAGTTACCTTAAGGTTGTGTGGAAAGTTTAAGGAGGCTGATATATATTGGTCACTCTTATGTATAAGTGGAACGGATGACAAGCTAACTTAATGAGGACACTACATACAGTTATGATCTTCCATATGTATTCAGTACACAGATACATACTTCACACATGTGTACAGGAACTGATATATGGTCGATATTGTTGATAAATGATGCACTAACTGTGTTTACAGTGGTTGGGATAAGGCTGGCATTTCAACAGTTTGTCTAAGTTCAGTGGGTTCCATGCGGCTGTCGTGCTGAACAGCAGCTCAGGGACGAAGGATCTCCTAGTGGCGGGAGGTGACGATGGCGTAAATGATATTGAGCAATATCATCAAACAGTTGTATGAGATCCAGGTGAAAGTGTGCGGATGTATAGATTGGTTTGTTCTTACTGCTACAATTTGTGTGTTATATATATTCCTTCTAATCCACGGGGAAATGAAACACGATAAGTCTCAAGTGCATTCAAGTCTGGCAACATGAGTATCATAAAATCTATCATGTGGACAAGAGAGGAAAATGTTTACAAATTCTATCAACAATAGAGCCATTAAGTTTGTATAAATCTTCACTAATGTTGATGCTTCGTACAATTCTTTGTGTATCTAATAACAGAAGATTCAATGATGTTTCTCGTGGTGCTGAAGTTAGAGTTAATAACTGAGACGGCATTACTCCAGTCAGTACAATGATCATAATTTCTAACATTTCATTCTTGCCCTGTTCTTATTCTGGGAGATCCTTACCAGTTTGCCTAACATAAAGTATACCACAATTTGTACATGGTATTCTATAAACACGGCCTACGAACTTTTTGGTGAATTCCTTATTAAGATATTCATTTTAGTATTGTTGTTGCTGAAGGCAATATCTACATCAAATTATCTAAGCAGCATGGGAAGTGATGTAAATCTGTTTCTAAAAGGGAGAACTAAAAGGTTCTTGGTGCCAAGGAAGGGTTTGAGTTAAACTCCATGAAATGATTTCTTTGCCAGCTTAAGGGCTCTGTCAATGAAATATCTAGGATTCTTTAACTTGGATTCAGTAAGACATATCTTCTCAAACTCATTGTCAATAAACACTGAACTACATATACGTAATGCCCTAAGAGATATAGACTGAATTGATGATAAATAACTCTGTCATGTTGACCTGAGTAATAATGGACATATGAGCATACATTGGTAAGTTTTCTGTTTGTCAAATGGGGTTCTAGCTACGTCTCTTCCTTATATATTAATTGACAGTTATATTTCTTTCTTGTACCTCTCCTGATGATGTGATCATTACAAAGAAGAGCACTTGGGAAATCGTCGTGTTTCATTTTCCCGTGGATTAGGAATTCACTTGATCACGCGCTCAGTTGTGATATTTTCCAATATATGTGTATATATGTCAATCATCTTATATGTACACACACACACACACACACACACACACACACACACACACACACATCCCAGCCCAAGTGAGTGTGTATGTGTGTTGTGTGAGTGAGAGTTAGCGTGTTCCTTTTTCGCTTTCCTATCCTCTCCCACACTCCCTCACACTCACTCTTCACGTCTGGCAGCCAGCACACAAGTCCTCCCGTCCACGGGACTGAGAATATCCCAGAGGAAAGCTGAATAAATTAGACTTAGCCTTTGTATAATTGAGTGGCTCCGAGTTCCCACTGTTCCCTCTGAGTTATTCAGCCTTACTCTTTGGATTTTATGACGTTATGTTTATTCTAGCAGCTTCTGTATATTATCCCCCGGGGCCAGACGGACGCAAGCCACCACCGGGACAGGAGAGGGGATCTGGCCTTTATCCCCGGGTTGATCAGAGACCTTTATCGGCAAGGTCCCTCTAGTGATGCAAGGCCGTTTCTGGAGAGGATCGCCAGACTCGTATTTCGAGTTCTCTTAAAGAATTTTAATGACGTGATCCAGTTCATGGTTTTCGCTGGTGTTATTAGGCTCATGGTTAATGTTATGGCGTCTGACCAGGAAATATGGCGGCCGAGGAAATGACGTCACAGCTGTTGTTTTCGCCGTTTGAATTGTCCTCCTGTTGTGGTCTCCCTGTACCTTACTGTCCTGCTGTTGTGGTCTCCCTGTACCTTACTGTCCTCCTGTTGTGGTCTCCCTGTACCTTACTGTCCTCTTGGTTACCGTCTGTCTGTTCCCTTCTGTCTATAAGGCTGTATTACGTTATCAAAATTATAATGTGAATGTCTATGATACGTTGGTTTTCTACAAAGTAGGTGAATTCTTATTTGGTGTAAGAACAGGGTGTGGGCCAAGGCCAGGTGTCGATAACAGGGTGTGGGGAAGGTCAATTGTAGAGTACAGGATATAGGGCAAGGTCAGGTGGAGAGTATATGGTGTGGGGCGAGGTCAGGTGTAGGGATACAGGGTGTGGGGAGAGGTCAGACACTGTGGCGCAGGGTGTGTACTGAGGCCAGCAGGACACACCATGGTTCCAGGTACACACCTCCCTGGGTGTGGCAGAGTACATGTGGTGCCTACTTTCGTCAGTCTTGAAGGGTTGCTGTATACTTCAGTACGTTATTACTTTCGTTTATTATAATGATAATAAAAGGTGGTACTGGTGGGTCAGCCAGTGTGGTACTGGTGGGTCATCCAATGTGGTACTGGTGGGTCAGCCTGTGTGGTAATGGTGGGTCATCCAGTGTGGTATTGGTGGGTCAGCCAGTAGGTCGTGTTGGTGGGTCAACCAGCAGTTATCGCAGAAAGGGAGAGGGTGAGTTACAGGAAGATAAGAAAAGTTAGAGGCAGACATAGTAAAAGACGAAATAATAATAATAATAATAACAATAATAATAATAATAATAATAATAATAATAATAATAATAATGATAATAATGATAATAATGATGATAATGACAATAATGATAATAACAATAATGATAATGATAATAATAATGATAGTAATAATAATAATAATAATAATAATGATATTAATAATAATAATAATAATAATAATAATAATAATAATAATAATAATAATAATAATAATAATAATAATAATGATAATAATAGTAATAATAATAATAATAATAATAATAATAATAATAATGATAATAATAATAATAATAATAATAATAATAATAATAATAATAATAATGATATTAATAATAATAATAATAATAATAATAATAATAATAATAATAATAATAATAATAATAATAATAATAATAATAATAATGATATTAATAATGATATCAATAATAGCATCAATAATAAAAGCAACTTCATGTCTGATGAAAATATTTCCTCTATCATTTAATTTTAACTTTTCTACTAACGGAAAATTACTTTTCAATAATATCAAAATAACCCTGATGGTTAAACGGACTTGATTAACACAGAGTTGGTATAAAAATCCCTTCTTAGGAAGATTACGTTTTACTGTCATGTATATCTAACCCGGGAGAAATGGTTTGGTTATATGGAGAGGATGATTGAGGAGAGGTTGACAAAGAGGACATATATGTCAGAATTGGAAGGGTCAAGGAAAAGGAGGAGACAGAGCTGTAAATGGTAGGACTGAATGGAAAAGAATTTGAGTGCTCGAGACCTGAACATGCAGTAGGGTGCACGGGATAGAGTAAACTGGGGCTACGTGGTATACAGGGGTCAACGTGTTGTTAAATGGACTAAACCAGGGCATACGAAGCAACCGAAGGATACCTCGGATAAGGGGCTGTGGTTTCGTTGTATTACACATGACAGCTGTACAATGGATGCGAGCGAATGAGGCATTTTCTCCGTCTGTTCTTGGCGCTACCTCGCTAACGAGGGAGATAGCGATCAAATATGAGAGAAAAATAATACTGATATTAATGATAATGATAATTATAGTAATATTGATAATAATAATAATATTAACAATAACAATAATGATAATAATAATAATAATAATAATAATAATAACAATAATAATAATAATGATAATAATAATAATAATAATAATAATAATAATAATAATAATAACGATAATAATAATAATAATAATAATAATAATAATAATAATAATAATAATAATAATAAGTATTATCATCATTATCATTATTATCTTCATATACATGTCTGTGAGCAGAGCATATAATTAACTTAAATCGTCTTATAATTCGTCAAGTACATCGAACCAAAATAACCAAGATAAGCAAGAGTATTTATTTAGGTCTTAAAATTTACGTCTTGTTGTTGGCAATGACGGTAAAAATGAGGGTAAGTATGAGGGTAAGTATGAGGGGTAAACATGAGGGTAAGTATGAGGGTAAGTATGAGGGGTAAACATAAGGGTAAGTATGAGGGTAAGTATGAGGGTAAGTATGAGGGTAAGTATGAGGGTAAATATGAGTTATCATGTAACTTAAGACAGAAGCTGAGATGATTACGTCGCCACTTACTGTTTTTTTTTTTTTTTTTTTACCATTCCTAAGTTATCTCGAGGATCGTCATTCCAAAACCTTCCCAAATCCTTCCAGCAACTCTCATGGAAGTTCCAGTGGATCTGGAATGATTGATTCTCAGGGTAATCTACTCTCCCACATACAATACATTTTCATTCGGTTTGACCGTTTTCTAAGATATGTATATATATTCCCTCACTTGCCCCATATTTCTTAATGATTCTGAAAACGTCTGTATATATGACCTTATATATGGAAAATGTTTTGGGTCAGTCAAATCTATTTTAGAAGATTAAATACATGTTGTAAATACACCAAGATATTTAAGAATTATTCTTTTCCATCCTTACATTTCCACAATATTGTAAAGTCATCGTGTTCGAGCCCCAAGGTCCACCCAACCCTCGTTCGTGCTTAACGACCTCAACAAGCTCGTTCACCATTAACGATGGTCTGAATTAACCTTTTGTTCTGTGTGGATTTTTTCCTTGGCTGTCTGTGACGTCGTCACAGGGAGACCAGTGCGTGAGGCGCCTCGCATCGCTCCTGTGATCGCCTTGTTTACGTCACCTGTCCACCAGCATCACGACTGTGTAACCTGGATGGAACAATTAATTCCTTTTTGTGTAATGAGATGTGGAGATAACGAGCAGGAGGAGGAGGAGGTATGGAAGGGTTGGTGGAGATGGTTGTGATGTGTGTGTGTGTGTGTGTGTGTGTGTGTGTGTGTGGGGTGGGAGGTGATGGTGGTGGTGGTGGTGAGGTGGTGGTGGTGGTGATAGTGTAGGAGAGGTTATTGGTGTTGGTGTTGGTAATGAGGTGGTGATAGTGTGGGGGAAGTTGTTGTTGGTGGTGTTGGTAATGAGGTGGTGATGGTGGTGTACGGTAGGTGTTGTTGATGTTGGCGATGGTGATGGTGGTAGATATGGTGATTGTGGTGGTATGGTGACCTTCATTCGTCTAAACAAATACAGACTTCACTTGTCTTTGTTTTTTATGTTTCTTGTAGCGCTGTTGTTCCAAGCTCAGCTCCTGCTGCTCCTACTGCTGCTCCTACTGCTGCTGCTGCTGCTACTGGTGTTACTGCTCCCCCTCCTCCTCCTGCTGGCGAGACATTTCTCACAGAAGAACTCAGAGATCTTCCATTTAAGTACAGTAAACAATGGTCTATAATCCTTAACATTTATTCCTCCTGACTTCTTGTAAGATGACGTGATAAAATCTCACCATAATTCTTATTCGTAAGGAAACATCAGCTTAACATTTGCCCGATAGAGATATCAGTTCGAGTATCTATTTCTCCAGCGATATTGCTGTAACTAATATTTCCCCGTCTCACTTATCACAAGCTGGGGATTGTCTGCCTTATATCTTAATAGCGTTTGATAGACCTTATCAATCAGGCGAGCCAGGGGGTCTGCCCAGAAGAGATGAATTCATTATCTCCAGGTCTTTGATTTCGGTCGGATCGTTTGTGTCTCTCTTTTTTTTTTTCTTTTTTGGACAATTTGCTCAGATGTTTACCTGCTGTGACTCCGTTGCTCAGGTAATGGAGGCGGTGGACGAGCGAGGGAGGAGGGAGGGCGAGTACTGTCGCTGATGGAGTGAACAGAATCTTGGGATTCCCTCAGACTGTATGTTTTCCTTCTTGATCATATTTTCATACATCTTTTGAGTCCCCTGGCTACTTCTCCTCCTCCTCCTCCTGGCTACTTCTCCTCCTCATCTCCCACTTGTCCCTTCTCCTCCTCCTCCTCTTCTTCTTCCTCTCCCTCCTCCTCTCCGTTGGACGCCAGATCCTATCTAGTATTTATGTTCGTCTAGGCCGATAATTTTGATATTATCGGTGTACCCACTGCTGCCCTCGTGGCCAGCCCGCTTCACGGAATTTATGCACACGAAAGAGCCTCCAAATACATCCAGATTGCCTCCAAATGTGTAATTCTTATCTGGTGGCCTCATATAATCACCGGATTTATGGCCATCTCCCCGATAAATCCCTGCTAACACACAGCCTCCCTGGCGAAGGCTGGATTTCATATGTTATGATTCATTAAGATTAGTGTGAAGAGTGGTTGATCATTGTTCCCTAAGGAGGGTGGATGGAGCGGGGAGAGAGGTGGAGGGATGTTAGGAAGGGGTGGAGGAAGGCTGGGAGAGGTGGAGGGATGTTAGGGAGGGGTGGAGGAAGGCTGGGAGAGGTAGATGAAGCCGGGGGTAGTGGAGGGAAACTTGGGAAGTGGAGGGAGGCTGGGGAAACTTGAGGGAAGCGGAGTGGCGGAGAGAATCTTGAGGATATGGGGAGGGAAGCTGAGGGGAGATAAAGAGAAGGTGGGGAGTTAGAGGGTATATATAGACATATATAAGACGGATCATTTGAACATAATCCGCACTAATATCACTCATTCTGTTTTCATTATCATTTTTCTGTCCTTATGAACAGATGATCGCATACTTCGTCCCTCTGTGAGATATTATGTCCTCAGTTGCGTCTTTATTGGGGCGAGAGTAGAATAAGGGGTCAAGCGGCCCAAGTATTAGGTTCTGAATCGATTGGATCATGTCAGCGGTCTGAACTCGTCTTCCATCACCCGCCCTGAAATCGTCCTCAACATCTGCCTGAACTCGTCCTCCATCACCGGGCTCAATACGCCCTCCATCACCCGCTTGAACTCTCCCTCCTGGGCCGTAATGGATGCCTGCCTCTTGACTACATCTGTTTCTGTCTCAACCACAGCTTCAACCAAGCACCCGAGCCGAGCCAAACGCTCACTCATGTTTATAACTGAACATTAGTCTAGGACGCTGAGGGTACTGGCAAGATAAGGCCATAGTTTTTTTTTTGCCCCTTTTTCATCTTTGTTTTTATATACGGTTTCTCTAATCATCTGCCGTCTAGGTAACGAGGACAACGGGCCAATTATTCTTCTTGGTTTACGATCCTCAACAGATAAAGGTATTTATTTTTCGCTGGTAATTCTTTATTTATTAATTGTGTTCTTATTATTTCCTGTTAACCAATTCATCGTCCTCTTTTTTTCATCCTAAGTTGTTTGTCAAAGGTCTCACTCCTGCGGTGTCCAGCTCCCAGGAGGCAAAGTATCCAATTCTTCCCATTGATACTCTTTGTTTACCTTTGGCTCCAATTACTTCGCGTCGACGAAGTCATTTATCCGCCGAGTGTGTGTGTGTGTGTGTGTGTGTGTGTTTGTGTGTCAAGTGGCGGATGTAAAGACGGCATTTGTCTCTATTTCATAAATGCCTTTTATAAGTGCCTATGTTTGGGATCGAGTCATCAACACAATTTGTACGAGGACATTAATTCTCTCTGATGAGGATATATTTAATGATTTTTTTCCTGTATTATATCTTCCTTATTCATTATTCAGACACTTGTTCTTCTCTGTTTTCCCTCCTGATTGGAATCTGTTATACACTCGCACTGGATTGTTTTCTTTATGAATTGTTTCACTGTTGATCTGAGTTTCAGTTCACTGTTGACTGACTCGTACCATCGATCTACAGAGCCTCATTCTTGTGTCACCAAGCACGGTGGAAATGGAGCGATCGTCGTCTTCTCTCATTATCAGTTTTTATCAATGGTTTTCGTGATCATTTGATAATGTTAACCAGAGCTGAGCAACCTTACATTAAAAGGCATGGCCATGGGCACTTCAGGGATTGATTAAATGTATATATATATATATATATATATATATATATATATATATATATATATATATATATATATATATATATATATATATATATATATAACCCTCGTAAATGCTTCCTTTGTTTATGGTTTGACATTATTCCCTGTTGATGGACTCTCATTCAGGAGATAATTGTGAGGGATTCAATAACCTCACTTGTGAGGCAATGGTCTCGTTGGTGAGGCAATTATCTACAAGCGATAAGGAAGGAGGTCTGTTCTTATAATTTACGAGGATGACGGTAAATCGAGCCATCTACAAGTCTAACTGCTAATCTATTCATGTTCTACTCAATCCATCCATCTTTCCCTTTATCTGTACGTCTGCATCACTTCTTATCGTACAACAGATTTGTTTTCATATGATAACCTCTGGGCATGACTCTCAGTATCTTATACAAGCACTCGGGAGCTCCTTTCACAGGCCGTAGTCCCAGGTTCGAACCCAGTACCGAGGTAAGTCGAGAAGTTTGAGCGCCTTGGTTTCCGCTGAACTGATCACTTATTCACACGTATCGGGACGACTCGCCCCGTCTCGTCCATTATGGACGCAGTCGTCTTTAATGACATTACTAAAGCAAGTCTTCCAGTGAGGTCTATACGAAGGGACAATGCTGCATATACGTAATGTATTTTGTCTAAACTTGGAGCAAATATCCCTATATGATTTTGTGCATTACATACCGAGGAAAAAGTTTGGTTGAAAACACTAAAAAATCATTATCAATACAGAGGGTTTGGCAGAAGACTCAACAGATGTACAGACACGCAAGCATAATCAGGCATTAGCGAATCAATGTATACATAAATACGTAAATGTAAATGATGGAAAATTTCCTGATATGAATACATAAATGTTTCCAAAAGTTGAGTAGAATGAGAACAGCCAATCATGTAAGACTTAGTGACTCATGGAACTCAGAACTTCATATAGCGAGGGTATAGACAATCCTCTAACTTTCGAAATGCTGTTTATTGTAGACGCAGTGATGGGCTCAGACTTGAGAGCCTCCATTGACTTGAGTGGGTTGTTGTGGTGAGGGGGAGGCAGAATGGAGCAAAATGTTTACATTTGTATCTGACTCGTATGAAGTGATTAAATTTTCTCTAACTAGCCCCGGCACTTTCTCGCCCTCTGTCTCTCATTCTTTCTCTCTCTAAAAGATGACACCCCTTGTTAGCACACACTCCACGGCAAACAACGGTAACAAACCACTCGTTACTAAGACTCAGTCAAACAACAAAGGAATGTAACAAGCAAGATCTTTACAGCAGTCTGGCCATTAGAGAGCCGGAGTTTACGAGCGGCCGTCCTTACCATCAGAACATTAAACATCCCTAACTGTAACCTGTGAGGAGTCAAGAGCCCGGCCCACACTGGCCAGCCACGACGCCCTCCCTCCTCCCTGCCTGCCTGCCTGCCTGCTGCCTGCCTGCCTGCCCTCAGTAAAACACGAGAGAGAGCTTGACGCCACATGAAAGGCTGGAAGAAGTGGTGCGCCCTGGTAGGAGGCTATCCTGGGATGAGCAATGGTGCTTGAGGGGGAGAGAGAGAGAGAGAGAGAGAGAGAGAGAGAGAGAGAGAGAGAGAGAGAGAGAGAGAGAGAGAGAGAGAGAGAGAGAGAGAGAGAGGAGCAAGGAAAAAAGTAAGAGAAGAAAAAGAAAAAGAGGGAGAGGAAGAAGAAGAGGAAGAAGAGAGGAAGAAGAGAGAAGACTAAGAGCAAGAGAGGGAGCAGAGAACCATGATAGACAAATCACTCTTGCGAGATAATTGGAGGTATGATCACAGAGGCCAGATATAATGTGGAGAAGATAAGAACATGAAGGTTGAAGATGGAGATAAGAAAGTGGCCGTAAAGAAAGGCGAGGTTGAAGGAGGGAAAATGTTTATCATGGACAATACGAGGCTACGTGGTGGGTTAGAAATGAGAGAGAGAGAGAGAGAGAGAGAGAGAGAGAGAGAGAGAGAGAGAGAGAGAGAGAGAGAGAGAGAGAGAGAGAGAGAGAGAGTTACTCATGAATACCTACACTATACCTTCGCTGAAGGAAGGGCTATCGCGTAGTGCTCACCGCACGTCTTGCTTCATAAACTGTTACCCTCTACCGCTACGACCATTACATAATATTCTATATCATGGGGTTCATCTGCGAGTGACTTCAACCATATATCAGGTTTTCTTTTGAATGTTTCTCTAGTTGTTCCATGCATGTTTCATATTTCTTTGGTCGTACACTAAATAGTCTTTTCACAGATTTTCTTTTACCTTATTAATATGTAAAGAAAAGAACATAAATGGAAGTAATTATTCTAGAAGAAAAAGAAAAATCTTTGAAAATTGATATGGAAAAGTTATATCTCTTAAGGACATAACACAAAACACAATCATTGTAAGAACTTGATATCAAAGGTGTCTATTCTCCAGACGACTGGCTTCTTGCTGACAGACGTAGAACTACCCTGCACTACTATGATTTGTAAACAATTTATTGTATTATATACAGGCTATTTACCCTCCACCCCCACCTCGCTATCACTATCCCTGGATCTGTCGGACTCAAACACCATAAAACACAAAGAAAAAATAGGAGCACAAAGTGACGCACCCAACTCGGTCATGTCTGAACAAGAACTGAAGGTAGAGGGACCCGCGTGGTCGTATACGTATGAGAACCTGGTAAAATAAATGAACTTCGAGAAACATCGTGTCTGACAGACCCAAGAGTAGTGTTCCATGGTTGAGATTTCTTTTAATTCTAATCATTTCCCCTTAATATTTAAGTTCGGTAATTGATTTAGTAAAATTCATAGGTTGACTTTGAGGAAAGCTTTGGCAAATTAGAGAGAAAAAAATCCACTCTCTTCCGGATCATTAAACTTCCATTTGTTTGGCATAATTTCTCCTGGTACAAATCCACGTTGGCATTCATTTGTATAATTGTTTTTCACCAAATTGTCTCGTATGTGTTTCTTTTTTATATCGCTTTACAAAAGTATTCTATAACATGTGGAGTTAGGCTAAATGGCCTATAATTGCTTAAGCTTGAACACAGATCCCCCTTGTGTATTGATGTTACATATATTATTGTTCTTACGAGAATATGTATTATCATACTTTCTTCCAGACTCTGTTTCATCAGTACCATCATCAGTGTCGCTATTGCTGTATTTGTGTCCCTTTGGCAGATGGTTCTGATTCCATCAGGTCCTGGAGTTAAGTTTTCTTCAAGTTCACAGCTGCTTTGCCTACAACATCTTCCACTGTCTCCATATCTTCAACTGCAATGTTATAAAACGGTAAAATGGATCCGTATTCAATTTCTCATTGTACTTTGCGGTGAATATTGATGTAATGTGTTCTAATAACATCTTGCATAATTTTTCTTGGGGGTATTTTCATAAAATTTTCACCCACATCAAAGGTTCTAATCTCTGAGCTATTGTTTTATTTTTTTTTTTTTGTTCATTTTCGAAAACTGTAACTTTGGGTTCCTGTATAATTCTCTTTCAATCTCAGTTCTATGGGATTTCATTCTTCTCTCGTTAGCGCTTAGCATTTTCTCATAAAGCTTAATTTTTTTCATCACTCCTTGCCATTTTCTTTTCCTTCTCACTCAGGCCCATCTGTCATCCTCCTATGTTCATGTACTGTACCCACTCTCACTTTAAGGATTTGTCTATGTATATCTGGTCAATAAATATCTTAAAACTATTCCTCTTCTGTTTTCTAATAATTAAAATCATGCTTTTTACATCTTTTCTTTTTGGTTGGTATTCATTCATTATCTTTTTCCTTTATTCTATCAATGTTCCTCGTGCTTGCCTCCGTCTTTATCGTCCTCGAGTAGCTGACTCGCGTGTGTATTCCACAATCTGTTCAGGTATGGCCCTCTGGTCTCGTCTTTCTTTTTTTTGTGGTTGTTGCTGCCGCGAGAACTGATGTCGCTCAACCTGCGGCCATCTTTGCTTGCTCCGTCACTTACCCCTACTTTGTACGTCGAGGTGAGAGAGAGAGAGAGAGAGAGAGAGAGAGAGAGAGAGAGAGAGAGAGAGAGAGAGAGAGAGAGAGAGAGAGAGAGAGAGAGAGAGAGTGAGAGAGAGAGAGAGAGAGAGAGAGAGAGAGAGAGAGAGAGAGAGAGAGAGAGAGAGAGAGAGAGAGAGAGAGAGAGAGAGAGAGAGAGTCCCTCCAACCAGGGTAGTGGACCCTCGTCATCCAGCAGGTGTTGACGGAGGTCACAAGGTGGAACATGACAGTTCGCCACACACTTGCGACTACCAATGACAACTTCAAACAACGCCGACCATGTCTAGTTATTTGATAGTCTGTGCCACCTCCAGGACGCCGCTCCGGGCCACACGGACGTAAGCAAGCGGGAAAAAAATACCGGAGTCTGCCCCTTAAGCTCGGAACATCGACGGGGAAATCCTAATTTGCATACATCCACTGCTAAGCCCCTCCACCGCCGACTTAGACCCACACCGCGTTTAAAATGTGTCCTCTGAAAAACGCTACTGGCCACCCCCACCTGAGGGTGGAGGAATATCGACCTTATGTATAAGCAGGGTTAGGTTGGAGAGGCGTGGTGGATCTAGGCTTGTGGTTACGCCCACGAGCCACGCCCACACCTCTCGGATACCCCCTGAAGAAGGTCGAGGGGGAGGGAAGGGGACCTGCGCCAGTGTCGTGGACAACGACAAGTCAGCGACCCTTCAGTGAATGTCAAGTGTGGTGGTGGGGCGTCTTGCCTGGGGAACGTAAGTGTAGTCCTCTACAAATTAGCCACATGGGAGATCCCTTCCCTTCAGCCTTATCCCGAAAAAGGACATCCATCCTATGACGTAAGGAGGTCGAAATCCTAGCCGAATGATTTCCTGGAGGAGGAGGAGGAGGAGGAGGCTGGTCGACTGCCAGACCTGTTGCCCAGGTGTAAGTTGAAAGGTCATCCTTGGCCAGAACATATTTCAGGCGATATATCAAATATATAAAAATTACGCAGAGCAAATATATAACAGAATGAGATACATGCAAGTCATTGTAAATCATATTTGACCGATGAAAACTTTGCGTTACATTAGCCAGAATTACCTGACGCTGGTCCAGACGTTAGAAGATAACATGAAAAAAAAAAAAAACATTTTACAGACTTCCTAAAGTTTTCACCTGCTCGTATCTCAAACGATCTGGAGGAAAGCGTCTCGGGGAGATAACGAGTTCCTAAATTAACAAGAGAGCTGATAGGAGGGGCGTTAAAAAGCTGGTTTTATCTTGTAGCAATATTTCTTCACCCTGACGTAGATGGCAGCGTTGGGCCTCGTGCTGGAGCTGGTGGGAGTTAGAGTGCTTCTCTCTCTCTCTCTCTCTCTCTCTCTCTCTCTCTCTCTCTCTCTCTCTCTCTCTCTCTCTCTCTCTCTCTTGTACCCACTGTACGTTCTATACTGGCCTCCACCTACCCTTAGATATGTGCCCTTCATCCATACTCTCGCTGTATTGCTTTGTCTGTGTGTATCCAGACAATGAATATTTCATACCTAAAAACCCTCTTCTCTCTCTCTCTCTCTCTCTCTCTCTCTCTCTCTCTCTCTCTCTCTCTCTCTCTCTCTCTCTGAGGGCACTACTTAACCATCCCCTCACCACCATGGACGTGTACTGTATGAAACTCTCCTGACTCACGGGCTCTGTACGAAACTGTTGACTGTCGTTTACGATGTGTATGATAACCTCGTCCTTCCATGAAGATATCCACAAGAGCTTATGTTTCTCTACATCTCTACCGTCCTGATTACCATGACCTTTCGTTATTTTCAACACTTATGATATATGCTTTCTTCATGGAGAAGATAATCTTTTTCATACATTTCGATATTCGTGAAAGTCTCCCACTGTATACGCCATGGACGATAATTTTCACCGGGGTTTCTACCTTCAGAAAAGGCGTTGTTAACTCCGTGTCACCTTCCTGTGAAAACAAGTGTTGGCTCACCTCACACATCATGACCTGGATATATGAGTTCATGAAATCGTACCTCTCCTCGATCCAGTGCCCCCCTTCCCCCCCTTGTGAAAGAAGAGAGACTAAAAAAAATCAACGACGCCCCGATAATGAAAGCATTTCTGGGGACGTACTTGAGTGTATACGAGGCACTTATCAACGAGTGTAAGCATAGCGAACGTGCCTAACAGCTGCGTGTTTAGAGTTACTGCCAGTCCCCGACCTCTAACCCTTTCATGTACGTATATATATTTCTCCGGTCGACGCCGCCTTGACTGCCTGTGTTCCTCCATACCTAATTCAGCTTTGACATATTGCATTAGGGGCAGCGTAATGTCGAATGCGCCGTTAGCCATCACAGGCCATTTGGAGCTGTATTTATGGGCACATTAAGAGCGATAAGAGAGCCATTGATCACGACAGCTTAAGCGCCTCTCCCGGGATGCGTGCCATGAGAGCTTTTAAGGACTGGTTGGTATTTGTGGTATAGAGACGGAGGGGCTGTGTGGTTGGTTGGTTGGACCAGAGACGGAGAGGTTGTGTGGTTGGTTGGTTGGACCAGAGATGGAGGGGCTGTATGGTTGGTTGGTTGGACCAGAGATGGAGGGGCTGTGTGGTTGGTGGGTTGGACCAAAGACGGAGGGGGCCGAGTGGTTGGTAGGTTGGACCAGAGACGGAGGGGCTGTGTGGTTGGTAGGTTGGACCAAAGACGGAGGGGCTGTGTGGTTGGTGGGTTGGACCAAAGACGGAGGGGGCTGAGTGGTTGGTAGGTTGGACCCAAGACGGAGGGGCTGTTTGGTTGGTTGGTTGGACCAGAGACGGAGAGGTTGTGTGGTTGGTTGGTTGGACCATAGACTGAGGGCTGGGGGGTTGGTTCGACTAGAGACGGAGGGCTGGGTGGTTGGTTGGACCAGGGACGGAGGGTTGGGTGGTTGGACCACAGAGAGAGAGAGAGAGAGAGAGAGAGAGAGAGAGAGAGAGAGAGAGAGAGAGAGAGAGAGAGAGAGAGAGAGAGAGAGAGCGAGATGTGTAGAGGAGAAAAGGTCAGTTGATGTTTGAGAGGAATGTAAAATTTTATTTGGTTTGTGACCGTCGCTAGCAAAGCATTTAAGCACACACACACACACACACACACACACACACACACACACACACACACACACACACACACACACACACATATGGAGAGGATGAGTGAGGAAAGGTTGACAAAGAGGACATATGTGTCAAGTGGAGGGAACAAGGTGCCCGGGAAGACCAAACTGGATATGGGAAGATGGAGTGAAGAATATTTTGAGCGATCGGGGCCTAAACATGCAGGAGGGTGTATGGGGGAAATCATTAACCAAAGGTGTAGCGCAGCGCAGTCTGACCTAATGTTTAGTATGTAAATACCAGGCAGCATGAGGTAGGGAAGGACCAGGAAACATGGGGTAGGGAAGGACCAGGGAACATGGGGTAGGGAAGGACCAGGGAACATAAGGTAGGGAAGGACCAGGGAACATAAGGTAGGGAAGGACCAGGGAACATGGGGTAGGGAAGGACCAGGGAACATGGGGTAGGGAAGGACCAGGGAACATGGGGTAGGGAAGGACCAGGGAACATGAGGTAGGGAAGGACCAGGGAACATAAGGTAGGGAAGGACCAGGGAACATGGGGTAGGGAAGGACCAGGGAACATGAGGTAGGGAAGGACCAGGGAACATGAGGTAGGGAAGGACCAGGGAACATAAGGTAGGGAAGGACCAGGGAACATGGGGTAGGGAAGGACCAGGGAACATGGGGTAGGGAAGGACCAGGGAACATGGGGTAGGGAAGGACCAGGGAACATAAGGTAGGGAAGGACCAGGGAACATGGGGTAGGGAAGGACCAGGGAACATGGGGTAGGGAAGGACCAGGGAACATGAGGTAGGGAAGGACCAGGGAACATAAGGTAGGGAAGGACCAGGGAACATGGGGTAGGGAAGGACCAGGGAACATGGTGTAGGGAAGGACCAGGGAACATGGGGTAGGGAACTTGGAGGAAGGACTCCTATCTTCGTCTCTGAGAAACCATAACCACTGTCATCACTCTGGTCTTGGAGGGTTGTGGACTACAGATAACGCCATCAAACATCGTTAAAAAAAAAGTTTCTCCAAGGGTCTGAACGATGGCCAGAGATGTCACCAGATCGTTCTACTGTCAGACAAATAAATAGCTTTTTATGACAGATGATTTAAGAAAGAAACATCATTAGAATGACTGTATTGCTGGCAGTCTATATAAAGATCCACCACCTTTAGAGATGGAATGGTGAGGACCTCTAGAGGTAGATGACTTAAGGAAGAAAGTTCGGTTTTAATGAGAAGACCCTTACAGGTAGAGAGATGGACGATCTTTGAAATATTCAAGGTTTGATGAAAAACTGAGGACAACTTGAACATGTTAGACTCGTACATGTATAATGAATACTATCAAAGACTATACCTATAGCTCCATGAGGTGGAGGAGGGTGCCTTTGTTGAGCACGACCATACGATCGTTGAACACGACGGTACGATCGTTGAACACGACGGTACGATCGTTGAACACGACGGTACGATCGTTGAACACGACGGTACGATCGTTGAACAAGACGGTACGATCGTTGAACAAGACGGTGCGATCGTTGAACAAGACGGTGTCATCCTTGAGTACGACGGGACGACCCTTGTGTACGACGGGACGACCGTTGTGTACGACGGGACGACCGTTGTGTACGACGGGACGACCGTTGTGTACGACGGGGCGCCCCTTGTGTACGACGGGGCGCCCCTTGTGTACGACGGGGCGCCCCTTGGGAATGATAAGCTGACCTTTGCCTGACTCAAGGGGTCGCAGTATCATCCACTACGACGGTTATATCAACATGCTCAGGGCTCACACCCGTAGAAAAAAAAATATGGAAATTATCTGTTTTCAAAGTTCAAATCCTTTTCCAGAAAGACGATGACATTAACATGTGCAGAACCTCAACACCATGAATGTTAAAGACACGTAATGACCCAGCGCGTACCACCAGAATTCATTCCAGCGCTGGAACTGGATCTGGAAAGAGGCGAGGGGTCACTACACATGACCCCGCTGGTCAACCAGAATGGTTGCTTCCCACCTGACATACACACACACACACACACACACACACACACACACACACACACACACACTGTGAAAGGTCACATAGCCACTGTATGCACTCGGCTTAGCTTGTTCCTTGTCACTAGATGAGTTATGTTTTGAGCCGACGACTTAATAAACTATTTACCTCATTATCTTCTCCATAATTTGATATGGTTAATCAACTTGATTGCACTTGAAGGTCCATGGGTAATCTGACTACTTTAATATGTTATGTTTTAATCTTGAGCGTTAATACATACCGTTGCATTGTTAATATACTAATTTGTAGCTTTCAATCTCAGTTTTATTTTTAACTCAAATGAAATTTCGATCCGAGTGATATTTACAACCTTCTTTAATTAGTGTTTGGTTCTGGAAGGCATTCATTTATAGCAAAGATTCCAGTGTAATATTTACAAGTTTTGATTATTAATGTTATTCTTCAGATGTTAATTCTGTATCCAGTTACACTCAAGAAATACAATGGCTACAAAGATTATATTCATACCCTAAAGAAATCAACAAAATTCACAATCCTGTTAATCATAACAGTTTTCAATCCCTTTCCACTTCTTAGCTCTATGTTCACTTGTTATCCCAATCGCGTGTCCCTTCATTCTGTCTCTCGTCTGTCTGTTCATTATTGAGGTTGACTTTTACCACAAGAGCGGCGGGTTTATCGTCCACTCTAACCCACCTTGAGGACTGTGGTCGCAACAGAGGAGACAGACTGCACTAAAGGTTTAGGAACTGGGCCTCAGTGATTGAGTTACGTTACAGATTACATAATACAAGGACTCCGTATAAGGATTGGGCAACAATGTAGGAATTATTCAACAGATTACAAAAGGAAGTGAACTGTTTACAAAGGTATGATAATACTAATAATGACTGGATTATGTAACAAGACATACGTTAAACGTTCTGTTTACAGAAGGCAAGGAATCTATTTGAAGTACTGAAGGTAGTACATTAAGTACATTATCATTGATGAAATGCTTACAATATCTTGTAATATTCGGTAGGACTTACCTCTGAATTCACTTAATGTACCACAGTCAAGTACGTAGTATAGCAGGGTATGAGAATAATCTGCTGGCAAAGTCTACATTTGGTCTGCTGAGTATTAACAGCAGAGGTAAACTCCTGTGAGTATCTATGGACCAGTTTGTGTTGGGTAACAACATCATCATGGCACTAGAGACCAATCTTCTTCTCTTCTCTTTTCGGTTTAGTTTTCAAATCTTTACTTGTCTGAACATATACGAACAGGTCATTCCTAAGATACTACAGATGAAGTGTGTATGGTCTAGGGTAGGTGGTAGGCAATTAAGAACGTACAGTGGCTACAATACATACATCAATGCATGAAGGTGCCAAAGTCATAGACGCTCCCCTTCACTCCTTCTTACATCTACCTTTCCTCTCTTCCTCTTACTGTTCTTGTTTTCTTATTCTCTCACTCTGTCTTTCTCCACCCTCACTCCCTCAAGTACAATGTGAGGCGGACATTTTCTTCACACATCATTCCTCTCCTCGTTTACTCCCTCTCTCTACTCTTCCCACTCCCCAGTACCTTCTCCTCCTCTCCATCTCTCTCCTCCCCACCCTTCACCACACCCACATAAGCTCCCTCCCTTGCTCACCTCTCCCCACAAAACCCATGTAAACAGATTAACGTGAAGAATGAAGCTGAAAGTGTCGTGGAGGCGCCCCGCCCAGCGTGCACGTTGGAAGACACATTACTCCCCATAACTCAAGTCAGGCGAAAATCCCCTGTATTGCCTTACACACTCGAGATCAAACAGGCCTAATTTTTTACGAGCCATTAACTTCGCCAGCCCATCCGCGGTGCCAGAGGCACGATGGCGCGCCCCAACAACGGATACAAACGGCACGTTAGAGAGAACAGGGAGACATAAACTACCTCAAACTACTTACTCTCTCTCTCTCTCTCTCTCTCTCTCTCTCTCTCTCTCTCTCTCTCTCTCTCTCTCTCTCTCTCTCTCTATCCCCATTGTCCTTTACTTAAACTTTACGAAAATAAATCAAGATGTACGTGAGTTCAGATATTTATCTGTTTCTTCGTTCGGTGTGGTAGAGCTACAACGAAAGACTTCGTACGTTCGTAACAAAGCAAGAGCCAGATTTAGCGGTGTGGCGACGTCGGAATTCATCCATCATGCGCTTAACACGATTCGTTTGTTTCGTTCTGACGTTCGCTCGATCGTCTTTTATTTCGCGTGACGCCGCCAGTCGGCCCGACCCCCGACGACACGCGGGCCCTTTGAGACCCTTTCACCATGCGTCCGTCACGTGTGTGTGTGTGTGTGTGTGTGTGTGTGTGTGAGTGGGGGGGTGCGTGAGTGGTATGTAGGGTGTGTGGGTGGTGTGTGGGGTGCGTGTGTGGTGTGAAGTGTGAGAGGGTGGTGTGTAGTTTGTGTGGGTAGTGTGTAGGGTGTGTGGGCGTGGTGTGAGGGTGCGTGGGTAGTGTGTAGAGTGTGTGGGCGTGGTGTGAGGGTGCGTGGGTAGTGTGTAGAGTGTGTGGGCAGTGTGTAGAGTGTGTGGGTGGTGTGCAAGGTATGTGGGTGGTGTGTAGGATGCGTGAGTGGTGTGTAGGGTGTGTGGGTGGTGTGTAGGGTGTGGGTGGTGTGTAGGGTGTGTGGATGGTGTGTAGGGTGTGTGGGTGGGGAGTGTGTAATTCGTCTGCAGGATAACGGGGTAAAGAATGGGTGTTGTAGGCTGATTTACAAGTGAGCGTAGAGTGTGTTATTGTGTATATGACAACAAACAAGGGTGTGTAAAGTGTGTACAGGGCGTGTAGGGAGCGTACAGGGTGTGTGGGTTACCGCGTCTGAATAAATAAATAAATGAATGACTAACGATATATGGGATTGAGGCAGCCATTCAGCTGTAAGTACACAGCTGCAGTATTACAGAAGCTGGAGGTCCTGGTAGTAACTACATAACATATGATAAATGAGCTTAAGATCAAGATGGACGTACGTGGTTGTGTGTGAGTTCAGCTGAGTTTTCTTTAATTTTGAAGTATTCATCGTATATATATATATATATATATATATATATATATATATATATATATATATATATATATATATATATATATATATATATAATGCCATTCACGAAGGACGGACCTAGCGGGGATTCAGGCTCGAATGAAAAAGATAAATATTCTTCAGAGAAATTCTTCCCTTCTCACGGAGAGCTGACGTAAATATCCGTCACAACAGTTGAAATTTCCTCCTCCTTCATAAAAAGACTTAACGTCTCTGAGGAACCTGTGAGAGAACACACACACACACACACACACACGATCCAAGATACCTTTCCGTGTGTGTTGGTCTTCAACCTGCCTTCTACGTTGCAAATATTCCCGTTTAATAATGTGTACATATGTACTGAACACTTCCCTCTATCTACAGACGTTGACCCTACATCTAAATCTAAATCTTGCTCATTATTCATACCCTTGAGACGCTGTATAATGAAAGACCTTCTCTTCATCAGGATCCAGAGGCTGCGAGAGCATTATCTACCCTCGTCTGTTCCTCCTTCGTTTCTTCAACTCAGGAGGACAATACATATGCAAATCAGATTCCACTTATATTTGAAGCTTATCATAAATTTTGTTGTTACAAGAGGTTATGGAGGAGGGAGGCGGATATGACAGTAAAACAATGTAAGTTTATATTCTCCGCTACACTGAAGCGGACACTCAAGTGTAAGCCTTTCTATTACCACTGAGATGTTGCATATGCAATGTTTACATCGTACTGGGGTGAGGGAGGGGAGGGGGTTTATGTCAGCCTTCTCGTAAAGCTTATTGCGGCACTGCCTACAATGCTGCCTCCAAGGCCCGCAGGATAGCTTTGTAGGATGAGGAGAGAGGATTTCCTCCTCCTCCTCCTCCTCCTCCTCCTCGTACCTGTTATCGACTCAGTGAGACTCCTCAGTCTAAAGCGATGGTGTTTACTCTCCTGCCTCACACGTTCTTAAACACAGACGCGCAGGAAGCTTCGCTGGCCAGGAATGTAAGGATCCCTTCCTTCCTCTCTTACTTAACCCTTTAATCTTGGATGTTCTTGGAATCTGAGAAGCCAGTGACTGAGGAGGAATCATGGAAGACGTTGCCAGCCCTCGTGTTTCTTTCTTGTTTCGTAAAATACTGTTTTATGTAACATATTCCTTCATCACCTACTCAAGGAAAAGAGCAGTTACTACATTTGTAAACTTACGTCCTTGAAATAATCAAGTTATGATCTCTGAAGCAGCTAAGTTATCTGAGATGAATAGAATAAGACATTTGAAGCAACAAAACAAAGATCTTTGAAATACCTGAGATCAGACCTTTCAAATTTGCTGAGATAAGATCTTTGATTTCCCTAATTAGGATTTACTGCACACGTCTGTGCTATTTGTTTTCGCTGAAATTTTTGATTTGGAGTTAACTAAAGACACAGATGGTTGCGACGGGTCGTAAGAGAAAGGGTCAGAGCTAAGCTGTTGACGAGGAGGTGTGACAGGTGAGGTCAGTCGCAGAATGATAATGAGGAGGTGCGACAGGTGTGTCAGTGTCAGAAGGTGTACGAAGGGACCCTGCGACAAGTGGGGTGAGTGTCAGGAGGAGGATGAGGGGATGCAACAGATAGTGTCAGTGTCAGAATGGTAACGAGGAGGTGCGACTGGTGGTGTCAATGTCAGGAGGCGGACAAGGAGTTGCGACAGGTGGGCTCAGTGTCAGGAGGTGGTGCGGTGGTGCGACAGATGGCGCTCTATCAGGATGGGGGTGAGGGAGGGCGATAGGTGGTGTCAGTGACAGGACGAAGACGAAATGGTGCGATAGGTCGTGTCATTGCCAAGGTTACCTAGAGCCTTAGACACCTGCAGCTGGATGAATATGTTTCCTTAGGAAAAACAAAACTCCACATCCTTCCATAATCTTTAACATCCCTCCACATCACGTAACATCTTCCTCCCCCTCTGGATTCCTCCACATATTGGGCTCCCTCTATGTAACTCACGGTGAATGATAAGGTTGATATAGATAAGGTCTGTGCCTCAAAGGACGTACTTGTTATTCACCTGGTCTAACCGCGAATCGCCTTAGAATGATTATTCCAAGAGAGACCTTTTAGACTCCGTACGAAGCGACGTCAACACAAGCAGGTCGACCATATATCAGCACAGCATCATGCAAGGAGAAGCACATGTATATGGTACTAATAATATGATTAGTAAACATCATGATGCTGTGGTTGCCAGACTCAGGCTGGGCTATAGATGCTCATGAGAACTTGCCCCACCTGTTGATACTGAAAAAAAAAGGTAAATTGTCAGCAAAACTCCTTCCACATTCTCCAACATTAAGTATGTGGATGTCAAAATTTGTGAGTTCAGAGATAATTCCTACTGAACATTGCAAGATAGTGTGTAAGTATTCCATCCATAACAAGGTTTGACCTCATGTGCTTGAAAAGTATCCTAACTTTGCCTAATGTAGATAGTTTACTTGTTCCATAATCCAAGCTTTGTTAGTGAACTTTAGTAAGCAGTTTTCTTAACATGTAAATTGGTAACTAATTCATTCCTTGCTGCCCAATCCTTGTTAACATATTTCTTATTGTGTCACTTGTAATATATGTCAGTCACTGAGGCCATCCCTGGATCTTTTGAGCTCCCAGTATCTTCTTTAGCGGCATCAACCACAGGAGGGGCAGGAGGGCACAAGAAACTCGCCCATCTTGCGTCGAAAATCATCATCCACTAATTCTTAGACCCCCTCTCCCCCGCCAACCCTACAGAACCCTTTAACAGCCCTAGTCAGCCCCTCCACAACCCTTAACAGCTCCAGTTAGCCCTCCACAACCTTCCACAACTCTTAACAGCCCTAGTCAGCCCTCCACAACCCTCGTTAATTCTCTAGATTCCTCTACAGCCCTCACAACATTCCACCTCTTTAAATAACCTTCGACACTCTATTCGCATGCCTCCACAGCTCACCACAACCCTCCTCAAACCTTCGCATCCGCCGACATCCCTCCACAATACACCAAATCACTCCTGAATCCTCGACATCCCTTCACACAACCCTCTGTCGCCCTTACAATTCTCCCCAGTCCTAGTCATCAGCCCAGTTCAACCTTCCACAGCCCAAATCAACCTCCCTCAGCCCTCCACAACTCCACCCATCATTCCATGATACTCCAAAACTCTCTACAACCCCATCATAACCCTTCACAGTCTAAATCTCACTGTCATGATGTGTGTCGCACCCTACGTTCCCTCTGGGTCTACACCACCGACGTTCACCAGAGCACGTCCTCCTCTGTCCGAAAGATCTTTATGACAGTTGGAAATCCCAGAGTACGGAGTCCTCCGATCCGAGTGCCATGGCAAGGTGATTATAACTATTCTGAGTGGCTAATGAAACGTGATAAAGGCTTCAACTGGATGATCGAATCCCTCTTCTTTGTCTCACCAATCTTAAGGGCGTTGAGCGCGTTAAAACTTAACGTGAATTGTTGAACTTTTCTCCTTTTTTTTTTTCATCGTTTGAGATATAGCATCATAGTGTTAAGGGCCGGGTAAGTTCGAACTGGCAATGTCCCTCCATACAAGTGGAAACTTAAGGATAAAATTCCTCAAATTTGTGGTTCTACTTATGTTCCTCTGAGGCTTTGAGGCTGTTTGATGTTAAGATTTATCATATTTCATTTACTGCTCTCTCTCTCTCTCTCTCTCTCTCTCTCTCTCTCTCTCTCTCTCTCTCTCTCTCTCTCTCTCTGTCTCTCTCTCTCTCTGTTCCCTGTCTGCTTCTCTTCCTCCCTCTCCCTTTATCTCTCTCTCTCACCCTCCTATCTCTTTCTTCCCGTCCTTTATTTCGTCTTATCTCCGGAGCGCCAATAAATTCAGATATAAATGACGTTTATGACCATCGGAGATATTGTTAATTGCCATTCGCAGTAGTTACTTATTTTATCGCTCGCTTCTCCCACAGTGAAGCCATCTTTCTTTTTCCTGTTTATTTATTTACGTGGTATATATCTTCCCAGGTCTTCAACGTGACTCTGGTAAGCTACCCTCTTACCGCCAAGCTCAGGCTCCGAACAGCCGGATGAAGAGGATTAAGAAGTATATTACTTGATTTAACGATGCTCGCCCTGCTTCCAACGCCTTCCATAAAGGATTAAATCTCCAGGCAGAGGAGCATCCTGCGCTGAGAGGCGCGTATTACACCATGGGGTTTGACCTCAGCTGATGCTTTTTTTTTTTTCTTTTCATTTTCTTTTCTATCTCTCTCGTCTTTAGATGCACGTCCATCACATCATTCGAATTTAGGGGGCGCCATAAAATCGCATTTCATTCCGCGCGCGAAGCATCTCCGAATCCTTTCATCTCAAACAGAATATGATCGTGTTGGGAATTCATGGCACAAGGCTATCGTGGCAGAGGGACGGGAATTAATGCAATCTCTCGTTTATGCCGGGACACGTGCTTGCAGACACACTCGTTCACATGTCAGCTTCGACGGTGAGATTCTAATCAGATTGAAGGGAATGACAGTCACTTGCATTTTGATCCTCTTATGGGAGGGGTTTATGTGTGTATAAAAGTTTCAAAACGTACTTCTCCCTTGTCACCTGTCTCTCATCGTGTCCAGGGCGGTATCTCCGGCCCATCACATCACCCAAAAGTCATATCAAGACCTTTGGAAGATAATCTTTTCATCCCTACGATGGGGCTACGTACGGCCCTGATCGCCCTGCTCCGCTGGGACGTGAGTGCGAAGGCTTCCCTGAAAGTCGACGAAACACAATCACGGGGTTGACCTAAACAAAAACCTCCCGCCGTGGGAGAGTGGGCTTTACTGTGGGGTGGGGGAAGGGTTTGTCTGGCGTGCGTGGGAGTGTGGGAAGCGGCGTGTGTGGTTTGAGGAGGCTGAGCTGAGAGGCGACTCAGGCAGTGTTGTGTGGTGGGTGGTCTGCTGGGCTGACAACATGGGCACACCCAGGCCCGCCCACCCCTGCCCACTCTCTCTCTCTCTCTCTCTCTCTCTCTCTCTCTCTCTCTCTCTCTCCCTCTCTCTCTCTCTCTCTCTCTCTCTCTCTCGTCTTCTAGCCTCATCTAAAGCAGGTTTGCAGCTAGCATAAGAGTATTCTTCGGCAATCAAATTCAGTATTGGCCAAGAGGCCCTATTTCATCTGTTTTTCCTAAACACTCCTATGAATTCTCTTCCTCATCTATCTATCTATCTATCCATTCATCCATCTATCTGCGTGCACGGGCCAGTTCTATCTCAGCAAAGTCTTGTCGCAGGCAATCATAGGTCTGTACGCCCTCTTTCCTCGCTCCTCAAATATCCCTCTTCCTTCTTATCTCTCGTCTTCCTCCCTCACCATTCCCTCCCATTATGATTCCCTCTATTCCTTCGTCCCTCGCTTCTCCTTCTCTTCCTAATTCCTTCTTCCTTCTTACTCTTCTCTTACCCCCTCCCCCTCTCCTCCCCGATTCCCTCCCGTATATGATCCCTCTCTATACCTTCCATCCTTCCCTTCTCCCTCCCTTCCTAATTTCTCCACCCTTCTTTCCTTCCTCCCTCCCTTCCTTCACTCACTCCCTTCCTCCGTGGCTCCCTCCCTTCCTCCCTCGACAACATAACGCAATATTTCCTCACGTTAGAGAGAGACGCTCAACGAACACGAAACAGCGGTAGGAAAATAAAACGGAAGGACAAAACCTTTGTTAGTTGAGACGTTGTAAAACGCCGGAGTAAGCACCCACCGGACGTTCATACGAAAGCAAGTAAAGACCTTTGAATTATGTCTAGGAAAAACTTCATTGATAATCATCAATAAAAATGCCTGTTGAAAAAGCATGTAATTACAATAGTATATCTTTCCAGCAAAAACAACCTTATTTTGTTTTAGATTTGCCTCCCTCCTCCACCAGAACATCCAGTTTCAAAACCTGATTAGATAATATTCCCTCTCACACTTTCCTATAAAACTTCCACGTCAGTGTATCTTATCTATGGTCCATGTTGTACTTTCTTAGCTCTCCTTCTATCAATAGTCAGAATCGATCTTACTAGATGTTGTGGTAAAGAGATTGGTTAATTGTTGCCACAAAATCCTATATTTTATTGTTTTGATTAGATTCGTGCGAACCCCGGCAAGTGTATTGTGCACCCCAAGATCATCTTGTGAACGGTAGTGCAAAAGGATTACAGGGGTCACAAAGGGTCTCAGTCAGACCTCAGTGGGTTGACATTACGTAGGTTGTTACAATTCATAAAGTGTCCTGTGCATTCCTACCCGTCCTGTGGGGTGATGACGCAAAGGAAGACACAGAGGACACAAAAGGTCTAAGGACTGGGGCCTCAATGACCGAGTGACAAGTAGTACAACGAAGTGAACCGTCTACAAGGACTAGGGTAGGATGATTGTAGAATATAACAAGGCATATTGCAGGTAAACTGCTTGCAAAAGATGGGCAACAGTAGTTAGATTATACAACATATAACAACTGAACTACTTACAATAGGCAAAGTTAAGATACTATTGAAGTATCTACGGAAGGAGCATTGTTATGGTTCGGGTGGAGTCAGAGATGGGTGGAGAGGTGCAGACTGCTGTAGTGTCCTTCCTCTGCCTCGAAGTAGATGAAGAACTCGAGAAACTATGACTGACCACCAGCAAATAACCTCGTCATGGACCATCAGGCCTCCTTTTCATCTGTACTTCCTATGTATTCCCAGTCCCTCCCTGTCTCCCTTCGTGCAAAGCACTGCATTCTGGGAAAAACAAATAATGATTACGAATACGTGATGCTCAAAAGCCGCAATTAGAAGCACAGAAAAACATTAAGGACTGATAATTAGTAAGAACTTAAGGCAGGCAGACCAGTGCATGCAACAAAGCAAAGGCAATGTTGCGTTTTATAGCAAGAAATGGAAACTATATAGAGAAGGATACAACAGCCACTCTTTACAACATTCTGGTCAGACATTATTTGGAATACACGGTTCACTTCTGGTCGCCAGACTCGATCAAGGACGAAGAAAAAACTTGAACGGCAACAGAAAAAGCCACAAAATCAATTCCGTCGCTCAGAAATAAGCGTTATGAAGTATGACTCAGACATCAAAATAAAGAAAATTCTCTCTAGAAAAAGTTTAGCGTAACTTCTAGTTTGTAAAACTTCGTCTAAGTAAAGGAGGAGAACATATCATAGTCTCTAAATGTTGAATCATTTTCACAACATGACACATGACAATTTTTTTCATATCAGACTCAACGACCAGAAATAAAGGTTGAAAGTTTTAAAGGCTCTAGATGTAATAGTAATGCAGTCAAACGTTATATTCTGTTTTGCCTGTAGCGTTGCAGAACACTGGAATAAATAACCCCCAGATGTTGTTAATATAAAGGCTGTCAGTACCTTTAAATCACAACTCGACAATGACCTCATCAATATCAATATCAATTCTCAGCATACAAGTCTGTTCAGAGACAATAAACACACAGCAATATTTCTGGTTTTAAAACAGTTCCTCTTTTTTTCTTCTCTCGTTTCATACCAGAACCTAATCAAGAATCCAGCTTTGGAAATTGATCGTATTATCATTCCTAATCACACTTTCCCACAAAATTTCCAAGGCAGTATACGTCCTGTATCGTGCATGATCTTCCTTCCTAGCGAATGGCGGTTGTGCCGGAGGGAATGGTGGATGGGGAGGTGTCTTCTGCTTTAAAACTTTAACTCACACAAGATTAGGAAACCCAGGATATTATCTCTGTCCTCCAGCAAATAACCTCGTCATGGGCCATCAGGTCTCCCGTTATCTTTCCTTCTCATGTACTCCCTCTCTCCCTCCTTCCCTCCCTCCTTGACTCCATTCCTCCATCCATTAACCAGCCCCTCCACTCGTCACTCGACCCCCTCTACACTATGCTAAGTAATGACCACGCAAGCGCCACTCCATGTCCCGCGGGCTTGAGACTTTACGAGGGGCCAAAATACTGTGAAAATAATCAAGAGCATCGTCTTATGTCTTGCTTCTAGATGCTGGGGGGAAAACTGTGCTTTTTCACGAGACGAACTTCTCATTTTGAATATAATCTGAAGAAGTTTTACTTATGTAGTTGACGATATATATATATATATATATATATATATATATATATATATATATATATATATATATATATATATATATATATATATATATATATATATATATGCCTAACTTCCTCTCCCGCCTTAGCCAGGTAACGTCAGGAACAAATGAACAATAGCCTCATCTGCACATAATCACTCTCTCCTGCCATGGACAATGTATCGTGACCATAGCTCAGCGTCCGTAACCAAGCCCCACAGACCCCCACCTCCCCCTCGCCACTCTGCCCCTCGTCATGATTTACCACTTCACATGCCCTTGTTCAGACCAGTGACAGCACCTCGCCCTCCATATGCCTCTTGCACCTAATTCATTTTATCACTTGTCTTCCTCACGCAATCCTTCTTTCTCATTTTCAAGTCTCTCCCTCCCCTTTGCTGCTCCATCTGTGACACATGAATCATGCTAGCCAGTCTTGCTTCGCTCGTTTTCTCCATATGGCCAACACATTTCATCACAATCTGTTTTAGCTTCTTCACCAACTGGGTTAGTAGACACCCCCATGCTGTGTTTACTCGACTCAGGTGGGCTACAGACGATGACAGGAGTTTGTCCCTCCTACTGATAGCAAATAAACCATATGTGAACCTTGCCAGCATAGCTACTCGTATACCCGTGCAACACTGTATACCTGACTGTTTTAGAATTACTGGATTCTGAGATGAACCTTACTGTACATCAGGAGCTGTTTGTAAACATTTCCTCCACAACAATATTCTATGTGAGGTAGATAAGAAGTATCCTAACCTTGCTTATTGTAAATAGGTTGCCTGTTATATATATACCTTGTTACATAGTCTAATGGCAGTTAACTTTGTAAGCAGTTCACCTACAAAATAAACCTCTGGATAATCACTGATCGTTGCCTGATCCTTGTTCATATATTTCTCACTTTGGAACCTGTAGCTCAGTCGGTGAGGCACTTCTCCCTGGACCTTGTGTGCATACAGTATCCTCCACAGCGCCACCGCCCGCAGGATGGCTAGGACTCCACTACCATCACCATCACCACCACCATCACCATCACCACCACCATCACCACCACCATCACCATCACCATCACCACCACCATCACCATCACCATCACCTCTATCACCACCACCATCACCACAACCACCATCACCACCATCTTCGTCAGAACTCATCATGGCAATAATTATATTTCACGTAGCTGCTCTCAGCTAGAGGAGTTCCTCATTATAAAGTCAATAATTATCTATTTTTTTTCCTCGAGACAATTTCTTATAACCTGGGGTCCGAATCTTTAATCATTCTTATCATTTGATAATTAAAAACCTGTTGTTGGTTTATCCAATAAATAAATGGAAAGTAGATAACTTCTATTGTTAATTATAACATGGCATGATTACCCTCACCGTTAAGGTTTAGCTGATGGGAATATTTCAGACCCCCCTTATCTCTCTCTCTCTCTCTCTCTCTCTCTCTCTCTCTCTCTCTCTCTCTCTCTCTCTCTCTCAAATATGATTTGTCCGTTGTCTTTATGTTGTGTGTTGTATGGCCATGTAACAAGCACACTGGTAAAAGCTGAATCTTCATTAGAAAAGTTAGAAAGTTTCATTAGGTGGATGGCAGGTTGACTCCCTCACTCATCTGGTGATTTAATGCCTCATTCTACATGACTGAGTTATACCAGCTACTTCGTCTTCCTCAAGTTTCATCTTCATCACAGTTCGCACGAAGGTTTGCTGAGTGTCGAGGGAAGTGGATATGCTTATGCCTAGTTATTCTCGTGTGTTTATGAATTACTAGTTTTTTAACTAAGGCCAAATTTGTTTTTAAAGAGACGTTTGGTGTTACATGGTAATGTGTTCGGTAAAACTGAAAAATATCACAAATTCTTACAGATATGGCTCAAAATATCACAAATTCTCACAGAGGTCAGAGGTTAGAGACACTGAGGGTTCAAAAAGTATAATACGATGAACTAGCCAGTTGTATCAATAGTCTAATGGCAAAGGAACAAAACAAAAATATGAATTAACGCCTAAGTAATCCGTCTTTCATTATTTATCACAAATATTGGTACAGAAAAAACAAAATACGAAACTTCCTAGTGTTTTAACACCTGAGAAATAATACAGAGCTCTGCTAACCTGGCCATCTGGATATAGCTCACACTGAGACTGAAGATGTTTTGAATGAAAGCCCTGGAAGGTTGGTGGTGGGGCTGGAGGAGATCTGTAAGTGTTCTGTCTGACGATGTTGTTAATCTGGCTACTTATACAGGAAACAACTCTTCATAACCTAACCTAACCTTTCAATAATCATGAATAAATACATATATATAATTACCATCTAGATGACGACTAATCGCTACGCTATATATATATATATATATATATATATATATATATATATATATATATATATATATATATATATGTATATATGATCAATGTGGCAAAAACAAAATTTCTGACTCTTTTTTTCTAACTCGTTCTGTTGTCTATCCTAATGCATCATCCACTGTGATCCACTTTGTGTTCAGATAATATTTTCCACAGTGGACCAAAACTTTCATGGGAAAGTGTGTTGATCAGCGCGCCTGGCGCTCCTGGCCACGGGTCGTGCCTGATAAATGAAACATTAATCACTTTCGAGGTGACAGGACAGGTTGCCTGATTTATGAGGATAATTGATAATCAGGCCGGCGCGGTGACGGACAGATGAAGCTCTGTGTCTTTTGGTAGAGATTACCAGGGCTGGAACATGATTGATCTGCTGGACGGGTTGATCAGGGAGGGGAGGGGGTAATCCCTCCTCTCTCTCTCTCTCTCTCTCTCTCTCTCTCTCTCTCTCTCTCTCTCGTGGACGCCAGTCTAACTCTCAAACGTTACAGTCCGCCAGCCATTGTGTCAGTGAGAGCCCCACACAACAAACCTCCAGGAAACTGGAAGGATATCTCATGGTTTGACTCCAATAGAAGGATCATCTGCACTACTATATGGTCCTCTTGTGGATCGCCTCCATCACAATAGGATCAGCCTTTGGGTCGTCTCCACCACTGCAGGATCCTATAGAGAATCCTCTCCACCACTTAAGGATTCCATTCTCCTCGGATTATCATGTTCTGAAGTCTCTTGAAGGTGGAAAAGATAATGGACCTTTGTCTTTCCTGATGTCACATTTTACTTATTCTCTCTGCTCATCCCCTCGCCCAAATGTGGTTTCTCCCTGATGTATGGCCATCTCAGACCCATAACCACCCGTGGTTTCTCCATGATACAAGACCCTCTCTGTGGTTTCTCCATGATCAACGGCTCTCTCAGACCCATAACCACCCACGGTTTCTTCCTTATTCACCTTTGAAATAATTGTCTAAAAGTATTTCACAAAGAATCAAAGATATCCCAACATACACAGCTTGATTTTCACATTTTTTTTCCCGCAAGAGTAATGACATAGTTTTATGCATAAAAAAGACTTTAGGTTCTACATCACTGCGTTACCACCTTCTTTTTCTAACTTTTCGCAAAGACTGCAATTACAACAGTTTTTCTTGCTGCCTTTGATCCTGTCCGTCGTCATGTACTCTGGTTTGAGTTGGGTAAAATGGTTGTAGTGGGGTTGGCTTTTGTGCTGGATCCCTGGCAGACTCTCCAGCAGAAGGTCACCTCTTTTGTTTGAGGGACACAGATGTGAACCGAAAGAGCTTTCATCTAGTATACCACAGGGCGGTGTACTGGTCCCCACCTTGTTTGATGTCCTAACTATTGATGCTCTCCTTGAGTCCATGACTAAGGACATTGAACGCCATATACTGAGCCTTGCTGACGACATCATGATCAACAACTTGGCTACAATAACACCCGCTATGCTCAAGCACGCACCAAGCACTTGTGAGAGCCTAGGAAGTGACATCTCTGACAAAAGATAAAAGTAAGAATCGTCAACAGACATCCTCTTAAATGAAATGATGTCTAAAGAAAAATTCAACTGAATAATGAATCATACAGTGAATATGTGAGAGAGGATCGGTATCTTGCCTTAAAAATAACAAATGTTACAACAAGACTTTCTCTTCAGTGTACACAAGGGTTTAGAACACTCAGATATGAATCTGGCGGCAATACACTGTAGGAAACCAATATAAAAATAATCACAATGATGCACTTCGCCGATATCCGTGCTGTAATTGACAATGCTGCCACATCTACTCCATCGCATGACATAAGAACTGAAAAATGCAAAACGAAACCGAGAATCATCCTTGGCTGCTCCAGAGCAACAAAGGTTCTAGACACGAGAAAAGCTCTTGGTCTTCCTAGATTCAGAGGCAGGACAACTGATTTGAATCTTCTTACTGGGATTTCGAACGCTTAGATAAACATATTCTAATCCATGCATCAAAATCCTCCAAACTTTCTACTCAGACAGGAAACCCCCTACTGTATGGATTACCAAAACTACTGTTGGGCTCAGAATGCATTGTGTATACATGTGAGGCGGCAGCTGCATTATCCTGCCTCATGGGGAAATAACACTTTGGTCAACAAATTCCCCCCCCCCCCCCTTACCCGCAAAGACTTTGTATCACTGAATATAATCCCGTATTAATTATTCACACAGATAATTGTGATAATAATGGTAATAACAATGATGATAATGATAATAACAATAGTAATGATAATAATAACAATGATAATAATAATAATAATAATAATAATAATAATAATAATAATAATAATAATAATAATAATGATGATAATAATAATAATGATAATAACAATAATAATAATAATAATAATAATAATAATAATAATAATAATAATAATAATGATGATGATAATAATAATAATAAGTATTATTATTTTCATGATTATTATCAACATCATTATCATTATTGATATTCTTATCATTATCATTATCATCATTATCATTGATATTATTATCATTATCATTATTAGCATTATCATTATTACTACTGATATCATTATCATTATCACTATCATCATCATCATTATCATTATTACTACTGATATCATTATCATTATCACTATCATCATCATCATTATCATTATTACTACTGATATCATTATCATTATCACTATCATCATCATCATTATCATTATCATTATAAGTAACCCCAGGACCTCCGTTGCTTCCACCTGCAGTATGATCACAAGTACAAAAGCAATGGATTGTGGATTGTTTTTGAGCGAGAAGTTCCTGAATGAGTGTGTCCTCCTCTTCGTCAGCTGACGGCCATACAGCCACATCGATGGTAATTTTACACTCACGGTGCAACCACAAGCAGGCGGAGTCCGGTAACACCAGATGTAACGTATGGTGTTCAACATCGAACCACTGGCGGTGTCGTCGATGTTATGGTTGGATCACACACACTGATGGTTCCTATGTGGAGTCAGGATCAATAACTGAACATCGACGCAACAAACTGAACTGGTTGGTGTTCTCACTGACATGAAATTTGTGAATGTTTTCTGAGGAAGATAATCTGATTACAAATGAATTTCTGTCCTCACTAACTGCATCTAACTCCCTCCAGCATGATTGTAACATGCTTGTGTTTCATACACGACGCAGGTACAAGATATCTCAGGATTCCCTAATCTATTGGACTGATAAGTTAACCACATACATCTTGAAGGATGTAACTGACTATACCTTAGATCTACAAGTTAGAAGCGTAAAAAACCATTATCCAGAAATGACTTCAACAAAATTCAAGACAGAGTGATATGAACACACAACATCACGCAAGAATAACCTCACAAATACGTATGGCTTCACTAACAGGATCAGTAAACACAATGATACTGTTGCCGCCCAACTCAGACTAGTACTCATGGGAGTTCGTCCTTCTGTTGATAATTAACAGACCAAATGTAGACCCTGCCAGCAGAATTACTCTCACGCCCTGCAACATTCTGTGCTTGACTGGTGTACGGCGAGGGAATTTAGAGATAATGCCTCACAAAGATTACATAGTATGTGTAAACATTTCATTAATACCAATATTCTGCCACCTACTTGAAAAATATCCTACATTTGCTTCTTGTTATAGTTCATTTATAAGATACTTTGCTAAATAATCCAGCTGGACATGAGGTTTTACCTCTGCTGAGCCGCATTATGAGTATTCCTGTGGTTTACATTCAGATAGATGGACAAGTAGGTAGATAAATAGATAAGGAGGGACGGATAGGTAAACACAGCTGGAGGTAGATGGGTAGATGTATGTAGAGAGATAGTTGGTGGTTGGTTGGTTAAAGATTCTATTTACATCACCCTCTGCTAAGTGGCAGGGAAGGCATGCATTTAAAGTCACTGATAGATTAGACAGCGATAGACAGGCACATGAATGAGCACAGGCCTACGAACAAACAGACATCCACACAGAAGCTTTCATATATCAGACAGGCTTGAGGACATGTACTCGTTCTTCCATCCCTCACATTCGAACGTCTTCACCACTTCATCTTGGGAAGTTAGCACCGGAAATGACGTAAAATAAAGTCTATATCCCAAGAGATACAGATTACTCTTTTTGGCGGGTTTTAGAAGACTTTTCTCCCCCCATGACGGGGAGGAGCAGCGGCTTTTATCACTGGAAACACTCCCGCCGTTAGCTTCGAACTACTGGGCCAAATGGCAATGATATTACGCTGAGCCAACCTTATCTCTCAGATCAAACAATAAAGACAACACAAGCAAACAGAGATTCCATCCCAACGCCTCCTTCTGCTGCTGCTGCTGCTGCTTGTGGGGTTAGGTGCGAAGAGGGGGAGAAGGAAGGTGGAGGAGAGAAAGAAGAGAAGCAGGAAGAGGTGAGAGTAATGAATGATGGGATGAGAGTAGGAGGAGAGAGGTATGAGACATGGAGGAATCGAAGATGAGATGATAGGAAAGGGAGAACCTGATAAATGTAAGGAAGTATGGGAAGTATGGGAAGAAAAGGCAAAGGATGGAGGAGGTGAAATGTAAAATCGGAAGAGGAGAAGAAGGAGGTGGTATGAGGGTTTGGGATGAGATATGAAAAAAGGAATAAAAGTGGAGTGAAATAAGTGAAAATGACTTGATGAGGAAGAGGGATGACCACACATGACTACGTGGCTGAGTTTTGCACAATTTGCTCTAGAATATCAATTTCCACTCTAAACTCTACGGTAGCCTGAGTTTTTGCGTTGGTTCTGGCTAACATGAAACCTTTGCTTTTGTTTTGGCTCTACTGCAGCAGAACTTTAGTGTTCACAGATGGACATATGTAAGGACACTTAAGATAGGTAACCTCCTGAGTTTCCCAGTCCCTGTTCACATTTATCTCACTATGTGACTTGTAATTCAGTCAGTGAGGTTCAGTCTCTGGCCCTTGTGTGTTCTCTGTATCATCTGGGTCACCACCATGAATTCGCCGCTTTTCTATAAATACTCCAAAAAATTCAACTCCCTAAGTGGCATTATTTGTGCCTCCTTCATTCTACTTAATGTTTCCAGCTGTTTCTCCTTAAGTCATCTTTCTGCATTTGTATTCTACCCACAGGAATCTCTGTTCCTGATCTCTCTCACTGCCACAAAAGCCACAAAAGGACTCAATGGGTCTGCTGCTGTTTTGTATTCCTCTGCATTTGTATTCCTCCTCAAGATACTGTTCGGCACCACAACCACGTCGAGATGAAGCGAATATTTGTAAATTCTATTTTCAAACGTATCTACGTTGGTGCTCTCATGTACTCTCAATGATAAATCATCCCACGTACTGATAACACTTTGGAGGAGAAGAAAAAAAAATTGCTTTGCCTCATCCGAGGCGAGATCGATGGTGTAGTAACTTCTCTCCGAACTCTCGGTTGAGGTCCAGGTAATGGCTGGAGAGAGTCAGGAGGATCTGTGATAAGTGCCTCTTGATAGGTCGTGTAAGAGGGAAGCACGTCCTTATCTGCCCCTCTTATTTTCTACAGGTCGATCCTGTTGTGTGGTGGATTAGGAGGAGGAGGAGGAGGAGGAGCATCAGTCTGGGAAGGCATCGGGGAGTTTAAGAAGACAGAAGGTGATTGTGTCGCTCTTCTTGAGTTCAGGTGCAGGGAGTGTGTCCTGATACAGGACAGATTTTAGGGACGATAATAGTTGGAGGGTCTGATGATGGCGTTGACGTGTTCCCTCCAACTTAGTTCATCGTTCGGAGTGAGACAGGGAAGCCTGGGAGACTGGACGACCTGGAGGTGTCCAGGGCCTTGTGTGTGCGTGTGCGTGTGCGTGTGTGTGTGTGTGTGTATGTGTGTGTAAGAAGACTAGACCATCTAAGTATTCAAGTAGACGCACTAGTAATTAATTCCTCGCTTCTCTAATCTGTAAAACCTGTCTCGCATCGCTAACTGCTGCCCCTAGTGACTACATAATACCTGCAGGTGACGTCCTCAACATGTAACACATACTGACTCACACTGAACCCCGTAACGTGACCAGATAACACATACTGACTCACACTGAACCCCGTAACGTGACCAGATAACACATACTGACTCACACTGAACCCTGTGTCGTGTCTATATAACACATACTGAGACACTTTGAACTCCATAACGTGTTCAGATAACAAATATTGAGTCATACTGCACCCCGTAACGTGTCGAGATAACATATTTACTCACACTGAACCCTGTAACATGTCCAGAAGGATTGCCGAATCACAGAGAACCCCAGCATGTGGCCACATAACACAAACTGCAACGTACTGAGCTGTCTGCCTGAGGATATTCAACCATCACAACATCAACTCAGCGGTACATAATGTTTCTCTTAGCGTTTCTTTGTTAAGATAATGTCCGTCACAGGCACCGTAACGCTGATGTAACTAAACTTATTGTCCATTCTCCTCAAACACTTGTCCTAGAACCCCAGCTCTGCCCATCCCTCATGTGTATACGTATTACATCCGAGGTGTCCTCAGCTTCACCTATGGTTCTTGCCTCATAAAATGCACTAATGTCCGTACATAGAGAGGTGACCCAGCCGGTAACGCACGCCAGGCCCTCACAGTTAGTGTAAGGGGGTGGAAATAAAGGTTTTAACTTACGATCCTCCTTTTCAAGCCCCCCTTCCATTCCTTCTCCCATCGCAGTCCTCCTTTTCTCCCTTTTCCATTCCTCTTCCTGTTCCTCCTCTCCCATCCCAATACTCCTCCAATCCAACCACAATCCCGCCTCCTCTTCCACCCTCTCCCTCCTCCTCCTCCTCTCCTACCCTCTCCCTCCTCCTCTCCCACTCTCTCCCTCCTCCTCTCCCTGCCATCTCCCCCTGGGTCATGTGACCTCACCAGAGCCTTATTTCTAATTCCTCTCAGGGCGGACTGTGCTGGTCGGATTTAATTACTTTAGGGGACCTGTCCAAGCCCCACAAGCCTCTGGCCCGACGCAAACTTTAGCCGGAATTGGTGTCAGGTGATCAATTACTGCAGGGGGAGGCTGGGGTGTGCCTCCCTACGTCTGTTCTGGGGTTGCTGGGATAGGGGGAGGCAGGGGTGTGCCTCCCTACGTCTGTTCTGGGGTTGCTGGGAGATGGGGAAGCTGGGGTGTGGATCCCTACGTCTGTCTTGGTGAAGCTGGGGGAGAAGAGGTTGGGGTGTGAATACCTCCGTCTGTTCTGGAGGAGCCGGGTAGGAGGAGGAGGCTGGGGAGTTACTCCTTCCTCACTCCTGTCAAGGGAGAGCTGGTGAGGGTGAGGTGTGGCTCCCTACCTCTGTCCTGAAGCTGGGGGAATGGGGAGAGAAGTTTCTGCGTGAGCCCCTAACATTGTCCTGGGGTGGCTGGAGTGTGCCTCCCGGCGTCTGTCCTGGGGAAGTGGAGTAAGGGGGAGGCTGAGGGATGTAACCCTCTCTTGGAAAAACCTTGGCTGGGGGTCTGATTCTGTATTCCTGTCGTGGAGAAGCTGGGGGAACGAGGGAGAGAGAGAGAGAGAGAGAGAGAGAGAGAGAGAGAGAGAGAGAGAGAGAGAGAGAGAGAGAGAGAGAGAGAGAGAGAGAGAGAGAGAGAGAGAGAGAGGTGGCTGGGGGTTCGACTCCCTGCGTATATACCGTACATATCAGTGTGTACAAGACATTTAAACATCCCGAGATACACATGTGTGTGGTGTATTGGAGGCGGGAGTGACCAGGTCAGTACTCGTTGACCATCATGACACTAATGACACTCTGGCTAGCAACAGCACCAGGGGGGGGGGGGTGCATGATGACCCCACCCCCCCCTCCAGCAGTGCCTAGCACGTCCCCCCCCCCCCTCCTCCCCAGCCAGCTGGTGAGCAGAGTGCCAGATGGCCCCAGGAGACACCGCGGTGTGTCAACAAGACGAGAGGTGGTGAGGATCCCGCCTGGGGGAGGCTGTGTTCATTGCCGATCTTTAATGACCAAATATTTTTGGGGTGAGAGATGCCGGCTGGGTCTCTCCCCCACCCCAGAGAACACTGAGCCCAGAGGAATTCCACGGGATTTTTAAGCCAGCGACACACAAGCACTGACCTTTTCTTCCTGTGTTTCATGAAGTTTTGTATCAGCGGAGGTGAAACAAAATACACGGGAAAAACTGCATTTCATGATACAGAAAAAAAGACGGCCATGTAAATGTAAGTAAATTTGAAAAATGTTTTGTTTCTGTAAAGTTCCACTATTTTGTGGGACTAAAACCGTGCTAGAAGAACAGAGAATAAACTATTTGATAAACAGTTACAACAATGATAATGATTATAATAATGATAACAATAATATTGATAATGATAATGATAATAATAATAACAATAATAATAATTATAGTGATAATAACAATGATAATAATAACTGATAATAATAATAATAATAATGATAATAATAATAAAAACAATAATAATAATAGTGATAATAATATTAATAATAATTATAATAATAATAATGATAATAATAATAATAATAATAATAATAATAATAATAATAATAATAATGATAATAGTAATGATAATAGTAATGATAATTATAATAATGATAATAATAATGATAATGATAATGATAATAATAATAATAATAATAATAATAATAATAATAATAATAATAATAATAATGATAATGATAATAACAATCATAATAATAATAATAATGATAATGATAATAATAATAATAATGATAGCTATAATAATAATAAAAACAGTCTACGCAAATCAGCGTGTACATAGACAAGTAGTGGGATGGTCTGGCACCTTAGAGTCAGTGTAGTCTTATAATGATGTTTCAGATATCTTATATTACCAAACAAAATCATAAAAAAATGATTTACATTCATATTAATAGGCTTCATTTAATATGCATCCCGTCATTATCATAATATTATAACTCAATTTTTGTAGGAAGTCCAAAGACGAACGTAGAGTAGAGAGAGAGAGAGAGAGAGAGAGAGAGAGAGAGAGAGAGAGAGAGAGAGAGAGAGAGAGAGAGAGAGAAGATGCATTGCATTAGAATGTGAATGGAGATCGGGGTGAAGGCATCTGGGTGTAGGGATTGGAGCAAGAGAGATGGTTGACAGGCTGTATGGAGATAAGGCAGCTGGCGGATCCACTCAAGTTATGTAAATGAAAAAAATAAGTCTTGAAATTGTTTGGTAGACTTGGCCTCCTGAGGAGACAATCTTACGTGTGGCTATGTATTTCGCTCACGTAAGCTTAAGTGCAAGTAGAGATATATATATCTTAATATATATATACTCTCTCTCTCTCTCTCTCTCTCTCTCTCTCTCTCTCTCTCTCTCTCTCTCTCTCTCTCTCTCTCTCTCTCTCTCTCTCTCTCTCTCTCTCTCTCTCTCTCTCTCTCTCTCTCTATCTATCTATCTATCTATCTATCTCTCTCTGATTTGTGCCGGTAACACACGCAAGTTGATTGTGCCGCCCATGTTCATCCTGTGAGCGGCAGCGCAAAAGGATTACAGAGGTCACACAGGGTCTTACTCAGACCCTCGCAAGTGGGTTGGTATTACAAAAGACGTTACAGTTCGTATTTCATTACATACATTACATAGTCTCATATAGTAAGTTGTACCAACTAGATGCAAGAAGTGGATACAAGCTTAGAATTGCAGGTATCTTGTTATTAACAATAGGGTGATGTGACATTACTTGCAGGGTTTGTTTAGACCTATTCCTAAAAGGTCCTATTTTTTCACATTCTGAGCCATAGTGTTCTAGTTTGTGTCCAGATCTTTGACCACAAACTTGACAATTCACATGATTAATATCTCCAGATAGGCCTAGGGGCCAATAGTACCTATAGCCTAGCTTTAGTCTAGCAGTTACAACATCATGTAATCTGCTGATCTTATTACTTTCTCCATATAACATGTTTGACTTTACACATTTCACTATGATGATAAATGTTTCTACTTATGCTTATCTGAACTCGTCTTCGTGCTTTAAAGCCAGTTAGTTCCTTTCTAATTACAGTTTTGAGGCTTCTAATTGACAACCCAATGTTGTATTCAACATCATCTTTACTAAGTACAAGTTTGGCTAAAGCATCAGCTTTGTCATGCTCACGGAGGCCTATATGAGAGGGAATCCATAACTATTTGATTTCAGTCCCCTGAGTAATAATGTCTGAGTATTTGTGTCTGGCTTCAGAGACCAGCATGTTACATTCTGATCTCAGGCTGTTAAGGACAAGTAGTGAAGATAAAGAATCAGAGATAATGAAACTGTCTGTGGCAGTAATTTCTACCTGCTGAAGAGTGATAAGCATAGTGGACAGTTCAGTTTGTAGAGTAGATGCCCAGCTGTTTATTTTAACTTCTTCCACTGCTTCTAAAGGAACTGCATCTTTTCTCAGTCGTTTTAAGGTCAAACCATCTCGCTTGGACTTTGGGGTCTGCGCGGTCTGTGTATCTATGCAATTCTCACATCCATTGTGCACCTATACATAGGTAAGACCATGTTGCAAAAAGAAGCAAACACATACGCCCTAAAATACACATATTACCACCCACCAAATAACCCCTTTACCTCACCTCCCTAGTGACCCCTTGACACACACACACACACACACACACACACACACACACACACACACACACACACATCCCTGCTCCTCCTTAAACCCAGCATCACGTCGAAATGAAGTGCAGACATGGGCTGACACGGTGTTATTGTGAGGAGAACGAGGTGGGTGAGCAGCCACACCTCCAGCCGTCAGCAGTCCTCTTGTCTCTCTGTTTACATCACAAATCAGCTGATGAAATCTCCTGGCTTTGTTTACATTCATGAGCTGGTAAATTCTGTGGCTTCATTTACATCATTCCATAATACTAGATGAGAACATGAGGTATGTTTGCATTATATATCTAAGGGATATACATTTTTTTTTTTCATTTCATCGGGAAAAAAGGACATGTGGGTTTTTGTTGACATTAATCAGCTGATGAGACAACGTGGTTCTGTTTACATTAATCAGCTGATGAGGTGTGTTGCTCTGTTTCGACCAACAGCTGATGAAGCATACTTAACAAAGCGTGTAGTGACGGATGATCGCTCCTCTGTTGAGATGATGAGGTCGTGTTAAGGAGGGGGGGGAAGCTGGGACTTGGTGGAGACTGGAGAGTAAGGAAGAGGAGAGAGAGAGAGAGAGAGAGAGAGAGAGAGAGAGAGAGAGAGAGAGAGAGAGAGAGAGAGAGAGAGAGAGAGAGAGAGAGAGAGAACAGAAAAGGAGAGAGGCGCTCAGAGGAAGTCATCCACACACTCACTCAAATGCTTCTTTTATCAAACGTACATCTTGACAACAAATACTTCAAAACCCAGAACTCAAACCTCATGGAAGTCATATTCTGTTGACGAAAACTGCGTACACATGTATATGTATCTATCTACACTCTAGATTACATACATACACACACACACGCGCACACATCAGCCACTAAACACCATGACTACTGCTAGGTCCGGGTTCCTGACACAGATACGACAGGTGATGGATGCGTCACAGCCTTCTTGTCACACCTCTGGCGGAATACCAAGTGACCAGCCAGGCTCCACACACTTCCTTGAGAGTTTACATGGAGAGTTGAAGGCGTGAGTTGGTTTAATGAGATTCTCTTTTGAGCCTAGTTTGTGAGACATGTTTGCAACAGAGAGACGCCCCCTAAGGTGCTGAAAATATGTTGATCTGTCTTAAAGAAAAAATGGTCTAAACAGACAAAAATTCGAGGTACAAAGGGGAGCACAATTATACACACAAGTGTAGCCAGGCATAAACACACTCTTAGTGCATTCGCTGTCGCACGCTCACGTACCCCCAGTCACACATTTATGTCCACGCATGATCGAAGCTTGACATGCCCTCTTTTTTTTTGAAGCCCTTTTGAGGTCGATTACTTTAAACCCTTGTGTACAGTGTACAACCCTCGACTACCATGAGGAAATCCATGCAGTGCCCCTGGGGGAAGGGACTTGACCTCCTAAATACGTTGACCTAACTAGAGTATGATGACCTAACCACTTGTTTAGGATGACAACGATGAATGTGTTGGCCCAGTTAAACATAATGACCTAACCGCATCCCCAACACACCAACACTTGAGTGTAGTGACCTAACTCCTTAGGTACAATGACCCAACTCCCTTACTGCAGTTACCCTTAAGTGCAGTGACCTAACTCCCTGAAAGCAGAGACCTAATTCCTTGAGTACAATGATCTGACTCCCTTATTGCAGTGACTGAACTTCCTGAGTGCAGTGACCTAACTCTTTGGATCAGTGACTTACCTCTTTTAGTGCACTGACCTAACTCTCTTACTGCAGTGACCTAACTCCTAGAGTGAAGTGACCTCACTTCCTCAGTGTATTGACCTAACTCTTTGACTGAAGTACCTAACTCCTTATTGCAGTGGCCTAATTTCTTCCTCAATGAGTGCAGTGACCTAACCCCTTTAACGCAATGACCTAACTCCCTGAGTGCAGCGACCTACCTCATTGAGTGATGTGACCTAACTCCTTGAGTACAATGACCTAACTTCCTTATTGCAGTGACCTAACTTCTTAAGAGTAGTGTCCTGAGTCTCTTACAATCCCTTAACTCTCGCTTACAATCCCTTAACTCTCGCTTACAATCCCTCAACTCTTGCTTACAATCCCTTAACTCTCGCTTACAATCCCTTAACTCTCGCTTACAATCCCTTAACTCTCGCTTACAATCCCTTAACTCTCGCTTACAATCGCTTCCTTATAATGACCCGGCAACACCTGAGCAACTACGTGAAATAAATCCTTTGACTACAATGTTCTGACCCCTTTAGTGCCTACCATATCCTAACCCCTTGACACAAGTGACCTAACTTCTAGAATGCAGATATTCAATCCTTAAATTCTCTGCGTATTTCCAGTGGGTTAAAACATCTCCTTATAGAAGATATAACTGATCTTTGGTCAACCCGAAAAGAGCTGAAATATTTTTCTCACGTTCATTTTAACTCTATCTACAAATTTAATCGAAATGAATAACGAATGGCGAAATATACTGATTTCTCGTATCTGTCTGCATGATGTACCGGGCCAGAGAGAAGGAAAGTGGGAATCCTTGTTTTATCAATCATATAAGACCTGGTCAGTTGATAGCAGACCCGCAGGAGTGCTGGGGAGAAGTCCTGTTGGCACAGGGCCTCGCGTGAAGGTCTGTCAGGGAGGATCAATTTCCATCTCTATTTCACCAGGGCGGTCAATCATGGCCACCTCCTGCACCTGGATCTTCCACCGCCTGTGACTGCGTGATGTGCACACCAGGCCGGACAGGTCGCAGGGGCGGGGCTGCAGACATGTGCGCGCACGTGCACACCAACCTACACGCACACACGCACACACACACACACACACACACACACACACACACACACACACACACACAACAAAGGCATCCAAGTTCCTACTCAGTTGTATTTCTTACAAACTTTCATCTCACTGCCCTGCTCGTGGCTATTGATCTCCATACACCCAAACACACACACACACACACATTCAGATCAACAAACTTACATACAAACAAACAAACATAACTTCAATCCTCATCAAAAAATCCTTGTAAGAAGTAAACACATGCTGATTAGTAAGGCTAGCTAGACCTCCCATCTCTGTCTCCACTCTCTTCTTAATCTTATATCCCTATGGGGAAACTGCGTTAAATGTATGATTCAAACCACACCTTATAATGCCCGGCTTCCTCCCTTATACTCGAGGCTTAAGCTCAAGTTTCCTTCCACTCCCTAGTAATTCATCAACACTTGTGTTCATTATATACACCATAGATCGTCTTATGCTAATTACACATTACTCACAGTAGGAACTTTGCCCTATGTACCAACTGTCAAAGTTTCTCTATATCCTTTGCTCGTTCTGTCCTTTTCTCATGTAAACCACTTTGATTTTTTCACCGTCTGCCAGCCAGTAGACCTACCTTAAGACTTTCCGCGCTGTTCCCACCCATTTCAAATGTTATTCTAGAGAGCATTCCATCGTTCCTTCGCTCCACACGCCCATCCTCCCAGTCCTATCTGCATCTTCAGTCATCTACGTCATGCCTAAGGTTTTCCAGCATTTCCGCGACTATATTTTCCTCCTCCCGAGTTTTGTCCTTTCTAGATTCAATAAGATCTTGTGGTTCAAAAACACAATCGAGGTTATTGTCGTAAATCTAAGTCCTGTAGAACCCAACCTTTCTCACATATTCTTCTTTAATGTTAAAAAAAGAAGGTTATGTGTGACAGGCTGGAATCAACAAGACGTGACAGACAATCCCTTGAAATACTTTTACTATCTTCAGGCTCATAAATCTTACCGATTTTGTCATCCTGGGCAGATATTTTGACGTTGTCCCGTAACAGTTTATCTACTCTACGTCTATACCCGAAAACTCACTTCCGTCTATTTCTCCACCTTCAAGCTGAGGACATTGCCATCCTTCTGACTCACATGATCTGCCAGGTTGCTCACCTCCTCTGATGACTCTGTGTCCTCCCTGAATTCGAGTTACGAATGGTGTATCAATCCGTTCCCTCACTACCTTCCTAAAAGACAAAACGTCACACCCTGACCCTCCCAACTCATCCCTGAGCGTAGTTAAGTCATTCCTAAGTTCCTGAATAATTCCCTCTTCCCCGCCTACATACCCTCCTTCCCTCCCTCCTTGTGTCCAGCATCATCCTAGACTGCCCATCTCTGCTACTGGTGGACCATGATGGGTGATCCATCTTACAAGGACTTTGGTTTTCGTGTCACCTTCGTCAATCTCCCAGAGAACATATCCCATACTCTTCGTTTTGAGTCTGCCTGACCACACTCGCTGCACTTGCTGTACTGAGTATCTGGCAATACTGCAAATTACTTGCAACATTTCCTTTTCTCGTTGCAATCAAGGCCATCAATTTAACATTTAGCCTTTTCTATTTCATTTATTTCTATGATCTTTTTTTAGTCGTGTTTTCCCCTTTTAATGACACACTTAACCATGGTGACGTGATGACGCTCGTGTCCTCCACCCCGACGCCGACTCAGCGCAAGCGAGGAGTGAACACTCTCCCTCATCTACCTCGCTGGGTCAGCAGGAGCCTGAGCCAGCAGGAGTCAGTTATGTATACTGACCTCACACACCCCTCCAGCTGGGTCAGCAAGAGTGTACACTGACCCTCGTCCACCTCGCTGGGTCAGCATGAACCAGAGACGTACAGCATGACCTCATCCACTCACCCTCCTCGCTGGGTCAGCATGAGCTGATCCCTCGTCCTGTTCGTTGGGTCAGCGTGGGTCAGTATCGTACGCTGATCCCTCGTCCTGTTCGTTGGGTCAGCGTGGGTCAGTATCGTACGCTGACTCTCATCTACTACGTGTTCTGGTCGCAGCTCCTTGTCCAGTCTTCGCTTCCCTCAATGAACCAGGAACACGACCCACTCAGGTATGCCCCGGAAGCAGACTAAGAAAAATCTCTGGTCTCTGGGAAAGATTTACCAACCGTCGCCTGTCTCTCTTGACTTGATTTCTTCTTAAGATCTTATTTTCCCTTTAAAATCTCTGGGGGAGTTTAACCTTAACACTGAACCTACAGTACTGCTGCCCTAGATAGAAAAGTTGCAATTCCTAGTCTGTAAAGGGGATAAAAGATAAAGGCTGAGGGACACAGACATGGCACCTATTATATCACCTGAAGGAGGCGAGAGTTGTTCTTGATCACCATAACATAACCTCTGTCTTTACACTCCCTCTTGAGGACTTCCTTTCGTGAGGGACTTAACACACACTCGGCTAATTAGAGAGGTGTTTCCTGACCCTTCAGGTAGCTTCTTCAGGACGCTGGTGTCCAATGATTGTTCGCACTAAGCGCTACACCGACGCTCTGCTCCTCTTCACATCAAAAGCCGTCGCCTGACACTCGTCTCGAAGCCATTCACTTTAAGGCCTTCAAGACCTTCCTTTGGTCATTCAACTGGCTTCCTCATCTTCCAGTCTTCCTACCACCCTCTTGAGCTCTCGGCTGCTGAATAGAAGTGTGTGTGTGTGTGTGTGTGTGTGTGTGTGGTTAGGGAGAAAGAATTCTGCCTCCGTATTCCCTGCGCGTCGTAGACGACTACTAAAAGGGGCGGGAACAGGTTTTAAAAATCCTCTTATTCGATATATATATATATATATATATATATATATATATATATATATATATATATATATATATATATACAAGCAAGGTACCCATTCATCAACCAACTCCGAGGTGAAGATGAACAAGGAGTTTAGCTGTGGGCCGACTAACGCGCCCTGGATTCGAACACATGCGAATTCGGTCTCGTACTGACACAAGGCCAGCAACGCTAACTACTGCACCAAGGAAGCCCATTTGCATCCGTATGTGTGTATCTACGTCTGTGTGTTCACATGATTACGTATGTGTGTGTGTGTGTGTGTGTGTGTGTGTGTGTGTGTGTGTGTGTGTGTGTGTGTTTCTGGTGTGTGTACAAAGTCAAGTGGCTGCAAGAGGCTCACATCTGTCATATAAACGTATCAATAATCGAGGATTCTATCAAGAAGATCGAGAGTGGTGCCTGGTAATGCTGAAGTAAACCCTAAGTATAACCCAGCAGTCACCACAGAGCTTACATGATACGAACACACGGAAGAAAACGAGAATTTATTAACAAAAAATAGAAGAGAAAATGTTGGAGATATAAATCAGCTCTGACCACACCTGAGTGATCAGTGAAATGTATTTTTATATGTATTCTATCGTCAGGTTCTTGTGGCTAATCCCAGACGTCTGGCAGCTCCGTGCTGTGGCCAAACACAAGAAACATTAACAAGAAACTGGACTGTGTAAACAGAGGAATTCAAAGTCTCGGTCCAAATTATAATCCTGTGGACTTTTATTTTTTCTCCACGAATGTTGTGGCACAAAACTGTCTTATTCAAGAAGTTTTCTCTTGAGTAATGTTCGTTCATTTGAACAAATGGCACAGCTGCTGTTACGGTTATTTAGATATGGATACTAACTGTCAATGGAGCAGTGTAAGCAGCCGATTATCTCTCAGATCCCTGTCAATAATTTCGAAGCACAATTCAGTGGGAAAAAAAAGAAAATGACAGTATTATACTGTACCTTGTGAGGCGAAATAGTAATCACGTATCTCTTAATATACCAAAATATAATGTAAAATGAAATCATTGAGAGTAGTTACAAAATAGATTTAGAGGTGCGTGTCTGCGTTACGGTCCAGTAAATCGATTATCTCGAGACTCAGATTCCTTCAGGGATTCAAAAACGTCTCATCATTCATCATCAGATCTCGTCACAGCTCTAACAAAATCAATCAATCATTAGAATCAAATTCGAAAAAAAAGACTCAAAACAGCATATTCACTTGCACGGTTCTCCTGTTTATTCAATTATTACTTGGAGACTAATAGCCATTGGGGAAGTGAGTCTTGGACAGTAAGATTATTTACACGAGAATAAACGACTCTTTATTCATTATAGATCTTTATTTTCACATACAATTTTATATTTCCTGGGATTTTACTGTTAAGTTCAGACACCCCGACGTACGACATGTGTTTTTTTCTTCTCACAAACCGAGAGACAGACTAATATATACATTTTGGTCTCCTCTGGTCTCAGGACCTGACCAGATCGTGGACAGGGAGACAATGGAACTTTTATGAATGACACAAGTTCGTGAGAAGCACAACAATGGGTCTTTTATGACTGATGGAAACTGTATGACGTCTTCAGGGTCCCTGATTTGAGAGAGAGTCACTCGAGCGAGGGAGTCTTTTAAGTCTCATCCTGCAACTGGGTAGACGAGTAGGTATGGTATACTTATGTATGTTTATACGTATCTAAGGTGAATGTGTACTGTATGTATGACGAACTACGCTTGATTAGAAGAGGGCTAGATTAATTTCAGATGTACAGACCTATCCCGTCTCTCGCCAACATCCCCGACCTACCATGTCTCCCGCCAACATCCCCGACCTATCATGTCTCCCGCCAACATCCACACATCATCATCAACATCCACCAGACGTCATCACATCCGCCTGCCACCTTTACCTCGACCTCAAAGCACCTCCCCTTCAGCGAACTCCTGCAGCGCCCCTGCCCGGAGCCTGGAGCCCTCAGAGGTGGTTGGTGTTCCCCTGGCGCGGCGTGGGACGCGGGCGGCAATAATTCAGCAGATACATGAACACGGTGGTCTGGCAGGGCGCGTCCCCATGTCAGCACCCGCCGTAAATCAAGGCGAGGAGCAGGGTTGCCAAAGGACCTCCGACACATTTCATCCAGCTCCGCTGACGACGATTCCCCCACCAGGATCTATACCCATCCTTAGGCAGGGTAGAGGGAGTCGTCTACCCCAAAACGAAGAGGAGTGTGAGGTGGTAGGTATGAGGGTGAAAGAGACCTGGTCTTTTTTCTCTGAGGGAGTGAGGTAAGATGAGGGCTTGCAGATGGCAGCACTGTTCAGGACGCCGGGGGGGTTAGCCACTACCCCCGTGACGCCCCCCCCCCCCCCAAGCGTCCCTAACTACACACACCAACACGTCCACTTTTCTTTATTCTTTCAGGTGATGGCTCACAGCTCCATGTTTCCCTGCAGAGCTCCAGGACCATGCGGTTGAGGTTTATGTATATCACCGACAATTTACCGTCTGTCGGTCAAATAAGTCATGCCATCGGCTGTTATGAATACGGAGAGATTCTGGAAAATGAGTGTTTAATATACGATCCTCCCGAGTGTTGTATTTAATTTACTTTACAGCGTAATTAATGTTTTTACCGCCAGCCTTTATTGACTACAACATTATCCGTTTTCTTTACGACTCTGCTGCTTGGCAGGAAAGTCGAGAAAAAGTCAATGATTTATCGCTTGTCGACATGCGGCCAGCCCTAATCTTTCATCATTCTTGAGCCATTTCTCAGCCACTAACAGTCGTAACTGTGAGGTGAATGGCGCAGGAAGGAAGCGGGGAAGTTACCCAGGGCGGCAGTTTAGTGAGTGAAAAGTGGAGAGGCGATGAACGAAAATGGAAGGGGAGGCGGGAACATATGTCAGTGTCGCACTCTGCCAAAACATCCTCAGGGGCATTTTTCTTCGGCGACTTTTGCTCTCCCAAAACTTTACACTATCTAGACTCTCCTCCTCCTCCTCCTGCCTGCCCTCCATTTTCCCTTCTCGCCCGATGCTCAGAAATAAATAAATATCTTAATTATACGGCGACATGTGTATGCATTAGCTCTTATAGATCGGGGCGGGTGGAGAGGTGACGTGGAGCCATTTGGCAGTGAAAGGTCACGGGGCGGAAGACGGATGGCGTTGTCAGTTAACTTATTTAACCCATGTCTCTCGCTGTCACGCCCCGCTAACTGAACGAGGGAAAAAATACATTTGTCGTGGTGCATGGGAAGGAGGGGGGGGGGGGGCGGGCTTGCCTATTGCATGGGGAGGACCGCCCTTACCTAATGCATGGGGAGTGGCCCTCACCTAGTTAGTGCATGGGGAACAGGCGCTCACCTAGTGCAATGGAAGGGGCCTTTACTAGTGCATGGGAAGAAGCCCTTACCTAATGCATGGCGAGGGTTCTTACTTGATGCATGCAAGCGGCCCTTTACTTATTGCATGGGAGCGGGCCTTTACCTAGAACGTGGGAAGAGGCCCTTAGTCCGAGGATAGAAACGTCTTGGTGGACCCCCACCGTTTACTTAACTCCTGACCGGGGGTTCGTTTGTTTACATCTGATCACCTGATGCTCTGCGAGATCAGCTGATTCGGTGATCAGCTGATGATATCCTTCCAAGTGAGGGGGAAGCTGCTTCTGGTCACTGACTCGTCTTGAGCACAGATGCCTAATTAAAGAAGGCTGTCTTGAGGTTCGAGAGACTTAAACAAACATCACTTATCCTCTCAGTGTTTGATAATAATGATAAGTGATTCGACGATACTTCAAGATGCTCTGCCGTGTTCATCAGCGTAAAGGAACGAGCTAGGAGTCTTAAATGAGCATTCCTCACGACGCTGGAGTTGAGTACACTTTTAATGGATTAGGCGGTTGGCACCGAGCATTACTTCCCGACATGGATATTGATCCCTGGCTGCGGGCGCCATGATGAAAAGCTTGATGGATGAGGTGAAGCGGTTGCTTTGCATATTCAGTAGCGGGTAGCCTGCTAGCCCCTGTGTTTTGTACAAGCTCCTCCCGAAGGTGATACGTGGGAAGGAGGGCACGACTGGAATTAGTAATCCCAGCTACACTCTTCTCTCGCCTCCACCGTCGTAGGTCCACGTAGGTACGTATTCTACCCATGCATGTGTCTACAGTCCATCCTCCTTGCTTGATATTGCTCGTCTGTTCTTCAGTAACTCCCTCCCTGGACTCAACATCCATACACCTGGCTTTCAATATCCCACTGATTAAACAGAAGTAATGCCCCTGGCCAGTCTGTCTCTGCGCCTCCTCACACACCAACTTGCTATCATACACCTGGGGACGCTTGCCTTTCACAACAACGGCACTATAGCATCATATTTGCATTCATATCAAATGATAAAATGTTACTGAAGAGAAAATATTTATATGATAAATCTTTAATTCCTGGCTCCCATCCCTAAATATTTCAAGATGTCTCCAGGCAATGTCTGAACCTTTGCCTGCCAGGATACATTAGGCCCAGACTCCAGTATTGTTGACATGGAGAACGATAACTTTTCCCAGTTAACTAATTTAAGTAAAGACACAAAAATCTCTCTTCGTATATAAGTAAATTCCTACTGCATCTGAAAGTAAACGATGCAGTGACTGATAACACCACCAGGCTAAGGTAACAGAGGGATATGTTGTTACGAAGAATAACAAAGAAGTAAAAGATAATATTTATGTGAACAGCTTGTTTCCATATGCAGCCAGTATGAAGATATGTGGCAATATCATGAAGACGTTTGCTTGGGTTGTGAAAGAGCTGGAACATACCAACCATCTGGTAGATATATATGGATACATACAACCATCTGGCAGATATATACATGGATACTTGTAAGGAAACGTACAAGCAAATTGGAAAATATATCTGTCCAATATGATACATAATGTGATATAATTTGTTTACATGATGCATAACTAACTAACTTGAATGTTTACTTGGATATCTTGGTTATAATCCTGCTGAGTCTAAGGTAATCCTGATGAGATTAAGGTGATACTGGTGAGACTAAAGTAATCTTGGTGAGATTAAGGTAATCCTAAGTATACTTAAAAAAGATCCTGGTAGAAGCAGGGTGATTCTGGTGAAAATATGCTTACTCTAGTGAAACTAAGGTAATCCCGGTGAAAATAAGATTATCCAAATGAAACTAAGGTAATCCTGATGAAACTAAGATTATCCCAATGAAACTAAGGTAATCCTGATGAAACCAAGATTATCCCAATGAAACTAAGGTAATCCTGATGAAACTAAGATTATCCCAATGAAACTAAGGTAATCCTGATGAAACTAAGATCATCATGGCGAGAATATCAATCTTTGTTAGACTAAGGGAATTCTGGAGAAACGAGAACACATAACATTCCATTAAAGTTTCGGTTCATTCCAAAGTGGTCGTAACAGTCATCATATCGAGGGAGGGATTGCTCCAGATGTGCATTAGTGTAGGAAAATAAAACGTTTGTATAAATATTTAGTTGCACGGAAGATTCAGTAACATTGATGTTGATATTGGATGATCCTTAATTACCTCATCTCTTTTCTTGGCTTAGTAATTAGTGGTACTTTCTTTTTTCCGTTTCATCAACAGTGGAGTAAATTGTAGAATAGAAATTAACATATAGAAGATGGGAAGACACCCTTCATCACCATTTCCGTTGCCACGAACAGTGTTTAATGACGCTTGTAATTAACCTCCTCTGCAGGGGTAGGAGGAGGACGGGAGGGGGGGGGGTTGAGGGTGTTTATGTGGGGCGGCCGGCAAGAACTCATCCCTGGGAGAGGCGATGGGAGAGTGAGACCCCCCCTCTCATTACCTGTTCTCAGGGAGAGTGAGGTGATTGTGATGGGACTGTGAGGAAGGGAGGGGGGAGGGGGGGGGGCGTGCAGAATCCCGCACCTATTGTGGCAGTGAGGTATGGTGAGGGAGGGAGAGATAATGAGGGTCATTGGATGAGGAAGGTTGAGAGACAGTAGAAACACAGTGAGAATTAAGAGAGACAGTGAGAGAAGGAGAGAGAGAGTGAGGATGAGAAAAACTTAGTGATAGAGAGGTAATGAGATGTGAGAGATAGAGTTAATGGCGATCACATGAATGTTTTTTTTTTAAAAATGAGAAACTTTAGATAGAGAGAGAGACAGCGAAATGTTTCATAAACACTGTGAAATGGGAAACGATGAGAAATGAGAGAAACTAGAGATAATGAGAGATACTGGGTTGTGAGAGATAGTTAGGAATGAGATACACTGTGCAGGGAAATGCCTAAATGAGAGATGCTGAGTCCTGAGAGATAATGAGGATCAGGAAACACTGCATAGAGAGACATTTGGGACTGAAATATATCTGCGAATGAGAGATAGTGAAGAATGACCGATAACTGTAAGCGAAAGATACTGTGGACTGAGAGATTATGTAGACCAGAGACAGTGGGACACGAGAGAAACAAGACATACGAAATACTTTAAGGAAGTCTCAGAAAGTCTTCTAAGGAGGCAGTTGCTACACCTTGCTCAAGGGTGACCCTGAGGTCAAGCAGAACAGGCGTTACTCCTTCCTCAAGTATGACCGGAGGTCATGACAGGTGTTACACCTTGCTCAAGGGTGACCCCGAGGTCAGGCACGACCCAACCATTTCATACATCCGTCCGGTGTTTCCTCTAACGAGAAATTTGAATTTGAATCAGAAATACATCGATTGTTGATGATATCCGGACGTCACGAGGGGAGCCAATCATCTTACGGTTCCTTTATGTACTCAAGTGTGTCGTCATGGCCAGGTCGAAGCTTCGAAGCACCATTACGTCGAAGCTCTCTCTCTCTCTCTCTCTCTCTCTCTCTCTCTCTCTCTCTCTCTCTCTCTCTCTCTCTCTCTCTCTCTCTCTCGCCTCAGATACACTCAGGTACATTCACCTGCCCAGCGAACGGACCCACCGGAGTGAGACGGCTTCCCTCCTTGGTTGTCGCTCTCCGCTCGACCCTCGCGCCTCCGCCGTGTGTATATATATATATATATATATATATATATATATATATATATATATATATATATATATATATCGAGGGGCCGCCGCGATATCAGACAGAGCATCCAAGTTAAAAAGCCACGGGAAGTCTACATTATGGGCACGGCTAGGGACTGGCGTGCCGAGGGGAGCGCTGCGTACCATTCCGCCACCATCACCAGCAATTTATCTATATTTAGGAGTGGTGTAATCAGTGTCCGCACAACCACCATTATCAACATGAGCTCCGCGGTAAAAACTAGTGCCCGGGATTGCTGCCTCCTTGACTGGTCGTTGTGAGACATTTACGTCCAGAATAATCACGCATAATTGACAGAACTTTCAACATAAATTCCCCGGTTCGGGATCTTCCCGTACTCGTTTCTTACCGGTAATTCCTATGTTTCATTAACTGGTAAGGCGTTGGGGGGGTAGATCCGGTGAAGCAAAGGTCTTGTTTTCTTCCTCCCCTAACCCACCCATCTCCTTTCTCCACCCATTTTTATCCTCCCTCACCATTTTCCCTTCCTCTCATTTTCATTTGATTTTCTTTCCTCCTCTTTTTTGCTCCCTTTCTCTTTTTCCTTTTTCCATATCTTAAACATCCTTCCCTTCCTTCCTTTCTTCCTTCCTTATGTGTCTCTCTGTCCTCTATCTCTCACTCACTCCACCTCTCCGCCTCACATTCCTACCATCCCTCGTATTCCTCTCCTCCTTGCCCCTCTCTCATTCCTTGCCCCCCTACGGTTTCTCATCACCCCACACCATCGTATCACGTACTCAGCCCACCAGAGTTGACTGCCTGCAGGGAAGAACATATTCACCCTCGCGCTAGAAGCAGCGGGACTTGTGTGTCTGTTTCCCATGTCTCTATCCACTGTGTCTGTATCCTACACTGAACACATGGTCTCCAGTAATCTTCACTTGTCACCTGAGCAGAGAAAGTTCCCATTAGTATGTGTAGCCTACCTGATACACAGGGCTACACCTGGTGACGGCCTTGTAAACACAACACCTGTAGGGCTACACCTGGTGACGGCCTTGTAAACACAGCAACTGTAGGGCTACACCTCCCGATGGCCTTGCAAACATAGCATCCATCGGATTATACTTGGAGATGGCCTCGTAAATATAGCAACTGTCGGGCTGTACCTGACCACAGATGACCTTGTGAGCATAGCATCTGTCGGGCCACACCTGCCTATGGTCTTGTAAACATAACACCTGTCGGGGCCACACCTCCTGATGGCCTTGCAAACAGGTCCCACCTACAGACGGACACTTGCCACCTACACACCACATCAAGTCAAATATTCCCTACCAGTCACAGGTACTGTACACCACTTACCACCTCCCTTCCACCAGTCATACGAGGCTTCACTGATCAATATTTTTCATCACGTCCCTTTGTGCATAGAATCTGCCTCGGCGGAGCTAAGGATCACTGGCCAGAACGTAGAGTAGCCATCAATCTAAACCTCTCTCCTACCTGGCACAGATAGCGGGCATCAGTCACCACCTATCTCCTCACTGGCACACAAAGTTCGCATCACTCTGCACTTATCTCCTACCCTGCAAACTCGGCCCCCATCAATTTACACCCTATAATCTAGCAACAAGCAATATCCTCCGTGTAACCCTCTAACTAAACCCTCCCTACCACTGTCATTTGGTACCAGCACGAAGACCATATCGTGGAGCAGATCTGAGTTCCTTGGCTTACTTCATCCCTCGTCTCCTCCTTAGGCATTTGGTTATGTCTCGATCGCATCAGGAAATTCCCTGGGTCGTCACCCGATCAATAAATAACATCTTGTCTGGTGGTTATCTTGATCGACGGGGAGACACAGGTAACCACCACTAGTTTTTTATAGCTAATGGTGAAATATATTTTATTTGGTATACTGCAGTTCCCATGGGAGAACGTGTTGTACTGATGCTAAACCTGAGAGGCGGAGGTGATGGCTCAAATCTAGTGATAGCATAATTGCTGGTGCTCGGAGGAGCTCCAACGCTGTGGCAGGTAACCGTAGGCAGAGGGACCTCAACGAGGATTTTCTCTTATCAGCGACCATATTTCACGAGGCAGGTTCTACCTGTGAGAGCTGCTCACATACAGCACAGGGCAGAGGGGGCGTGCCGGTGCTTCATCAACTTCAGTGCAAAATGACCAAGTAATCAAGAGATAGTGTTTCCAAACATCGGTGCAATTACATGGTAGGGAGGCCCTGGAAAATTACTTGGCGTTTCCATGCCTGTGAGTGGTGACGCATAGCTCTAATTTCAGTGATTGCCTTCCTAGCCAATGGCCAAGCTCCGGATAATCCTCTGATGCACTCTCGATAGAGTAATGCCAGGGTTCCAATAAAGATAGGTATCTTAAATAAACAGAACCCTCATTAAATCATCGAGGCATTGAATTATCTCGACGTTAATGAATATGCAGAAGGTGCTGGTTCATAAGACTCAGGTTAAAATGGCACATTGTTTACTCTGCTGCAATGAAACTCTTCATTATCCAGCACTGAGGGCCTTCATCTCCTCTGAAGGGGCCCACGCCGAAGTTTCACTCCCCGACAGACATTTCTACTTTATTGTGAAACGTTGTTTTGTAGGACGCGGGGGCTGGCCGGGAGGGCGGGTTCGAAGTTGCTTCACTTCAGTGGTTTTATGATTACTTGAGCCTTCACTGTGCAATGGGGAAGTATGATAAGTTTTACTTGCTGTTGGTGATGAGTGTGTGCTTGTTGGTGATTAGGTTTTGGAAGTCGAGAAGTTTTTGTGATTCAAGTTCAGTCAGTAAGTCGATGGAACGGTTTAGGAGAGGCAGAGAAGCTTGAACTTTCCTCCTCTAGCAAGGGTGAAAAACCTCTGTGCAGAGTGAATGGGTCACGAGATGAACATAAACAGATGAATATCATGAAAGGGGGAAAAAAAACAGAATTGCTCACCACGTTTCAACGGATTTGAACTACCACGATTATTCAAATTCACTTACGATCGGATGCATAAAATTAGAGGCGTTCGACGCTAACGTAATTACCACACAGTGAGAGATGAAGTGAAGGTAAGGAGGAAATATAATGATACAACTCTCCAAATCTGAAACAACTGAACCGAAATGATTACATGATGAACAAGCTGATTCGAACCATAAAAAGCAGTGGATTCTCAATGATGAACCACTCACTGTCTGAGAATCGACCGCCGAACCGAAGCAGCTGAGTGATGACAGGTCTCATCGGTCCGAAGCGAGCGAACCGGGACGATCAGATGGTTCGAGCGGGATGATCGGAAGTAAACCACTCATCAAGACTAACCAGAGGAGGAGGAGACTGGAGCATCTCCCGTCCCACCACCACTCCGGAGCTCCATCACGACCACAAGGCATCGATTATATTTAAGTCTGATGTATTGCCCATCAGATCATCGAGGTATCGGCTAATGAGAGGTATACCGATCAGACCCTCCATATTTGGGATGAAGGATATCATCTCGGCAGGATAAACAAATATAGGATTAACATGCCCGGCCTTTAAGATCCTTCTAACGATACTCCTTCGGCCATGTAAGGATCAAGGATCTCCTATGTAAGGATCAAGGATCTCCAATTTCTTCCCTCATATATATATTCTTTTTTTCCCCTCTAACCTGTTAGTTTCTCGGTTATTTAACTTGCACACCTGAGCAAGAAGTCTTCCCTGGTATTGAGATGGTCCAGGATAAGACAATTTATGGTTGTCGTTGCTCGTGTTAGCCTACCTGGGGTACGGAGTCAGAGATACGAGCCCAGGCGTGGCGTGGAACCGCGGACTCTAATTATGTAATCTGCCTGACTTGTTGGCTATGTCAGTCAGGTAATGCTTTGATTGCCAGCCTGTTCACTTCCTCGACGCCCCCTTTTCCCCCTCGCCCATCTCCTCTACTCCTTTGCCACCTTCCTACCTTCCCCCCTCTTCCTCCTCTTCCTCCTCCTCCTCCTGCACACGTCAGGAGGGTGACGGCAGGAGTTTCACCAAGAGGCGTGGTGGTAGGGCGGAGGTGGTGGTTGCCTGTGATGAAGCACCGGTGGGTGGTTGATGAGCTAACTGTGTGAGCTGATGTGGGGTGTGTGTAGCTCTGAGTTGAAGCGTGGGGGGTTGGGGTGCTGATGGTGGTATAGCTGTTAGCTGTGAGCTGAGGTGTGGAGCTCCTACAGCCGTCAGCTAAAGTTGGAAGGCTACCGCTCTGACAGGTTGTGGAAAGTTCTGTGGCTTTAAGCTGAAGTACGGGTTTGTAGCTGTGAGCTGAGGTACGGGTTTGTAGCTGTGAGCTGAGGTACGGGTTTGTAGCTGTGAGCTGAGGTACGGGTTTGTAGCTGTGAGCTGAGGTACGGATTTATAGCAGTAAACTGAGGTAGGGTGTAGCTGTGGGTTGTTCCTCCGTCGTAATAATGCCCGAAAGGCAGGGTTAACACGGAGCGATCAACGCAGGTATAGCTGGATGAACAATACTGTATCTCTCCTCCACTTCGTGTATTACATAATTGTCAATCAGAGGGTCATCGGGGAGGAGCAGCTGTGACCTGTGGTGGTGGGGGTGTGTAATCATAAGCTAAATTTGGGAGAATGTAGATGTGATATAAATTGCATGTATATATTGTTCTTGGTATGATTTGGGAGTCTATTACATGTGAGCCTTACTGTGGGCTGGGTAATGATGAAGTGCTGTCAGCGTAGCGATGGGAGAAAGTGAGGACTGTGTATCTGTGGGAGGAATATGTATAGCTCTATGATAAAGAGACGGCGCATCTCTGAGAAATGTTGAGTGTATAGATTTATTGAGGTGGGGGAGGTGTGACTGTAAGATAAAGGGTGGAAAGTACACCTATGTTGAGGTGAGGGAGGTGTGGCTGTAAGATTAAGAGTGGGAAGTGTACATGTGTTGAGGTGGGGAGGTGTGGCTGTAAGATTAAGAGTGGAAAGTGTACATGTGTTGAGGTGGGTGAGGTGTGTGGCTATAAGATAAAGAGCGGGAAGTGTACCTGTGTTGAGATGGGGAGCTTGTACTGGTAAAATGAAGTGTGGAAAGTGTACATGTGAAATGTGAAAGTGCATAACTGTGAACTGAAGTAAATAGTGTGTTGCGTAGCCCCTAAGTGAGGTAGGGAAGACGTAGCCATGGGATCAAGGTGGCAACTTGACGTAAGAAATGTGCAGCTGTGAGATACAACAGGAACGTCGTCCAGAGATGTGAACAGGATCATAAGAACCTTCAGGCAGCTGTGACATAGACGAACAAAAATTGGGAACATCGGGGGTGTGGGCGAGCCAAGGGGGAAGGGGAATAGGAGAAAGCTAAGAAGGAGTGAGAATTTGAGGAAGCAAGAGGAAGGGCATACCACGACAGGGGTTCTAAGGGGAGAGGAGGCAGAGAGGGGGAGAGGGGGCTGGGGCGGCATAGCATCTTCATCAACAGCAGCCTCTGACAGGTCTCTGGGGACGCCCGCCCCCCGTGGAATGCTTTGGTGATGGTCCAGCGGGGCGACGGATGGAACCCAGAGTCGCATTGTTGAGGCATTCCTCGTGGGTACAGCTGACTGTCACCACAGATCCTCCTCACCTGAGGCTCTAGATGTGGTTTCTGGTCTTGTGTGTGATGTCCTGTTGAACCCCTGGCCAACGATGGACTAAAACTAGCTTAATAGAAAAAAAAAAATTTCTGATTATCTAACAAAAGTTGCATTGCTTACATAGTTTCGTATTGTCATGGCACAACATTATGTTCTACGCATGATTTTACCCTGTCATGCCACATATCATGCTCTTTGTATAGCTCTATGAGTCTATATCATGATAGAACATCTTTTTCTGTATGGCTCTATAGTGTCATAACACAGCATTATATCATATTCATAGTTCTGTTGTGCTATACATAATATCATGGCTTTAGCCGCATTTTGATGGTTTACGTACGTCAGGAACAGAATATATCTACACCAGACACGAACCAACACATTTTCGTGTTGACTCTCTACGAACTTTGGGTCTAACTACGAACGAAAACATTAAAATCTGAGGATTAAAAATCTTTAGATTATCGCCGACTCCGGCCCCATGGAGGGAGTTTATCATTAGGGAAGTACAAAGACTGACAACTAACTAATCATAGATTCTCACCGGTACTCAGCTCAGTAACATGAACCCTGGTGATTATATGGTCCGGTACATATAAAAAAAATCACTGAGAGGTGATGATTAATTCTCCTGTGTCTGGGGTCAGGAGAAATCATTGATCACAGAATCACCTCTGGACAGGTTGAAGTACTTTACTCTTGGATGATACTGAATATGATTTTCATATTATCATCATAAAGCAAGAATATCCATCAAACTATACGAAGTGTTCAACATGATAAATATTATTCAAATCTATTAATCAAAGGAATCCTCTCTATCAACATGTTGGGTATATATATATATATATATATATATATATATATATATATATATATATATATATATATATATATATATATATATATATATATATATATATATGTGAATGTAGGTTTGCGGCAGGGGTGTGTGATGTCTCCATGGTTGTTTAATTTGTTTATGGATGGGGTTGTCAGGGAGGTGAATGCAAGAGTTTTGGAAAGAGGGGCAAGTATGAAGTCTGTTGGGGATGAGAGAGCTTGGGAAGTGAGTCAGTTGTTGTTCGCTGATGATACAACGCTGGTGGCTGATTCATGTGAGAAACTGCAGAAGCTGGTGACTGAGTTTGGTAAAGTGTGTGAAAGAAGAAAGTTAAGAGTAAATGTGAATAAGAGCAAGGTTATTAGGTACAGTAGGGTTGAGGGTCAATTTAATTGGGAGGTGAGTTTGAATGGAGAAAAACTGGAGGAAGTGAAGTGTTTTAGATATCTGGGAGTGGATCTGGCAGCGGATGGAACCATGGAAGCGGAAGTGGATCATCGGGTGGGGGAGGGGGCGAAAATTCTGGGAGCCTTGAAGAATGTGTGGAAGTCGAGAACATTATCTCGGAAAGCAAAAATGGGTATGTTTGAAGGAATAGTGGTTCCAACAATGTTGTATGGTTGCGAGGCGTGGACTATGGATAGAGTTGTGCGCAGGAGGATGGATGTGCTGGAAATGAGATGTTTGAGGACAATGTGTGGTGTGAGGTGGTTTGATCGAGTAAGTAACGTAAGGGTAAGAGAGATGTGTGGAAATAAAAAGAGCGTGGTTGAGAGAGCAGAAGAGGGTGTTTTGAAATGGTTTGGTCACATGGAGAGAATGAGTGAGGAAAGATTGACCAAGAGGATATATGTGTCGGAGGTGGAGGGAACGAGGAGAAGAGGGAGACCAAATTGGAGGTGGAAAGATGGAGTGAAAAAGATTTTGTGTGATCGGGGCCTGAACATGCAGGAGGGTGAAAGGAGGGCAAAGAATGGAGTGAATTGGAGCGATGTGGTATACCGGGGTTGACGTGCTGTCAGTGGATTGAATCAAGGCATGTGTATGGGGGTGGGTTGGGCCATTTCTTTCGTCTGTTTCCTTGCGCTACCTCGCAAACGCGGGAGACAGCGACAAAGCAAAAAAAAAATAAAAAAAAATATATATATATATATATATATATATATATATATATATATATATATATATATATGTCATAACTGGGTAGTAACCCTTTACATACATGATTAACACGACAGATCATAACACTTCAAGTGGGCAGAAACTTTTCCATAAGAAATCTGGTGTTACCAGATCACAGTGGAAGTGGCTACAGGGTATATTTCAATGTGATCCAGTAGTTGGACGGTAATAACTTGGCTAGCCAATCAGGTATGTAAAGGCTTCCTGCTCAGTCGACCTGTTATGACCTGGCTTGTCAATCATGTTCAATCAACCCCACACTGACCTGGGATTCTCCTGTATAGATGTCACTTGTAACATAAGTGGTTACGCTTTCATTTCTCCTGTAGTTTTTCTGCATGTCTTCATACACAAGAGAGTGCCTGTAGTTTATATATGTATATTCTATATCTACAATGGAATCGTAGTAAGTAAATTATCCAAACTCACAGTTCATGAAAACACGCGAATCCCAAGCTTTCCTCTATATACCAAACGAAAGCTTGGGCCTCATATATGTGTGTATATATATATATATATATATATATATATATATATATATATATATATATATATATATATATATATATATATATATATATATATATATTATCGAGAGCGACCATCAATGTCTCATATATTTTGGCTTCATTTATTTCCAAGAGTTCTGGAAAATATTTACGAGCGTTGCTGTGTCAAGGAAGGGTGGTGTCCAGCAGGCCTGGGGTCAAGCAAGCGAGGGTCTAAGGTTATGTGGAGCCAATGAAGCATAGTTCAAGAACATGTGAGGTCAAGGAAGTGTGAGTTTAAGGATATGTGGGGTCAGGATAACGTGGTCCGAGGTCAAGAAGGCGTGGGGTCAAAGAGACGTAGGGGAAGGAAGGCCTATCATCGAGGGGGCATGGGGTTAAGGTGTGGGGTCAACGAGGGGTGGGGGTCAACAAAGTGTGGGGTCAACGAGACGTGGGTGGGGTCAATGTGGCTACCCCTTCTTCTATAGACGTATAATCAGGAACACTTGTGAAGTAAATGTAAAATTAATCCTGACGCTCATCACCGACGAGGCAGCACAAGTGGTCGTATATTGTAAATGAGATATACGAAGAAAGACATGAACGCATATATATGTACGTACACACACACACACACACACACACACACACACACACACATATATATATATATATATATATATATATATATATATATATATATATATATATATATATATGTATATATATATATATATATTCCTGAAGACGCTACGTGGTTTGAGATGGACTGATTATGTGAGGAATGACAGTGTTAGGAAGGTGTCAAAGTATGCACAGTCTAACTGACATTGCGAAACTGGATACACTGAAATGGTTTGGACATATGAAGAGGATGAGAGAAGACTTATTGACTCAGGAAGTAAATTTCTCATAAGTGGAGGAAACATGGAGATGGGGGATATCAAGGGGGTGATGCATGGATGGAATGAGGTGGGATGGGGTTTGGGATACTGAAGCGCAGACATTCAGAACGGCGAGAGGCGTGCATTGGACAAAATGAATTGGATCAATGTGATATAAAGGGGGCGGCGTGCTCTTAATGGGCTTAACCAGGATGAATGAAGCAGCGAAGGTAAACCATGGAGTGACTTGTTTGTGCTCGGCTGTGGATGGTGGACTCCAGTTTCAGTGCATTCTGCATGACAGCTAGAGGCTGGCTGTGTGCAAGCGAGATTATGATGAAGCCACAGAGGAAGAGAAAGAGATCGACGACAGGACATTTCTTCCACCCAGTAGCGACCTCCACCCACTAAGCCCTCCCAGCTTGAAGACAAGATGTCTGAAGTCTGGAAATTCAGCGTCATAATACTGACTGACAACCAGGTCACCAGAGAGCAGATATTTCTCACCTATAACAGAGAAGTACCTCTTCCCTTCCCTGACCACCGCCGCTTTGAGCCCCTTAAGGAAGGGGAAAAAAAAGTTACCCCCCATCCCCCATTCCAGCCGAGATCCTCCTCCTTCACAGGCAGGTAAGGCAGATAAGAGCCCCCAAACAGAGATCATATACTCCCTGGCACCAGGGGTTACGGCACCGCTCATTAGCAGATGTCTGACTGTGATAGTTTTTCAGGGAGGTTGGTTATCCCTCGGGAACACTTTGGCAGATGACAGACACCCGGCTCCTCCAGTAGTTTATGGCGGTGGGCGAAGGTACGGGCGACGTGGATAATTAACAGGGGGAGAAAAGTTACACACCAAAGGTTGGCCATTGGTCCGAGCGGACATTTAGCGAGTGTACAGTTCTCCTAGGATTTATGGCAGACTAGACTGGAAGTATATGCTGGGGCAACCCGAGAACCTGTTTCTGAAGTGATTGACAATTTTCACCCCATTAGAGGTGAGCTTCGTGGATTACGGAGGTGAGAAAAACTCAGCCAATTTCAAGGTGATCTTAATCAGAGTGGCGGGTATTATGCGAGGTGCAGAGTCGGGTGATTGTAGAGGGCAGAGGCGAGAAGCTATAATTAGAAGAGATCTAATATTGCTCTTGATTAGTGTAAGAACGATGCTGTTTGGCAGAATGGTTCCAGCGTCCGGCCCGGCCACCCCCTCTTCTCACCCACACGTACGTAAACATAGACTTAGACTTCCAAGATATATACAGCATTATAAAGAGGCAAACATGGGTACAAGGTCTGGTGTGTCATCATGTGTCAAAGTGTGTCAAGAGGCTCAGGTGTCAAGTGGATGGCACAAGGGTGTGTTTGACTCGTAAATGTTGTCAAAATAAGTATATCAAACTCTCTGATGCACCTGTGGTGCTTGTCTCTTTCCTAACTCTCTCTCTCTCTCTCTCTCTCTCTCTCTCTCTCTCTCTCTCTCTCTCTCTCTCTCTCTCTCTCTCTCTCTCTCTCTCTCTCTCTCTCTCTCTCTCTCTCTCTCTCTCTCTCTCTATCTATCTATCTATCTATCTATCTATATATATATATATATATATATATATATATATATATATATATATATATTCCCTGGGGATAGGGGAGAAAGAATACTTCCCACGTATTCCCTGCGTGTCGTAGAAGGCGACTAAAAGGGAAGGGAGCGGGGGGCTGGAAATCCTCCCCTCTCGTTTTTTTTTTTTTTTCCAAAAGAAGGAACAGAGGAGAGGTCCAGGTGAGGATATTCCCTCAAAGGCCCAGTCCTCTGTTCTTAACGCTACCTCGCTATTGCGGGAAATAGCGAATAGTATGAAAAAAAAAAAAAAAAAAAAAAAAAAAATATATATATATATATATATATATATATATATATATATATATATATATAGATAGATAGATAGAGATAGACAGATAGATAGATAGATAGATAGATAGATATATCATCCCTGGGGATAGGGGAGAACGAATACTTGCCACGTATTCCCTGCGTGTCGTAGAAGGCGACTAAAAGGGGAGGGAGCGGGGGAGCTGGAAATCCTCCATTCTCGTTTTCAATTTTCCAAAAGAAGGAACAGAGAAGGGTGCCAAGTGAGGATATTTCCTCAAAGGCTCAGTCCTCTGTTCTTAACGCTACCTCGCTAACGCGAGAAATGGCGAATAGTATGAAAAAAATATATATATTCATTTTTACTCCTAATAGCTTTTCCTGGTTTAGTGAAGTAGCCTCATGAGCAAACTCACTATGTCTTCCTTTACACGCGTCTAAACTTTACCTGTCATGCATAAAGTACTGGAACCAGATTCTACCATTCACAGCTAATATTCACAGACCACTCAGTGGTTCACCTAGCTCGCTGCATATGCCCTGGTTTAGAGCACTGGTAGCCCATATACCACACTGATCCAGTTTGTTCCATCCAATGCACATCTGTCGTCCTCCTGAATGTCCAAAGTCTAAGATCTTTTTAGCATCCTTCATTCCATCCTTCTACCTCTCCCTCCATCTTACTCTCACCATCTCTGACACGTTGGTCATCTTAGCCAGTCTCTCTTCACTTGTCTTCTTGATACGTTTGAACTGTTTCAGTACACTGTGGTCGACCGACCATCTCAGTCAGGCCATACCGTCATAGTTGTGACGGCGTGGGCAATTGTACCTGAATGTCATAATCAAGGCATCTCATGAACGCTACAATTATATAACCAAGTCTACACCAGGTGCCCATTTGATCGACTAACCCTTAGGAGAGGATGAACAGCTGGGCGGTGGATCAACAGCCACAGACTGGATTCGAACCTATGCGCTCGACCTGTGGCGGACCGTGAACACAAGATGTCAGCTAACTCTTACACAACGTCATTTCTTACACATTCAAGCAGTCTTCATCTATGAACGGCCATCAGGCTTTTCACATCTAGCATAAACCTTGAAAGATCTTTACCTCACCAGGAGCAGAAAAATCTCGAAAAAAGATCAAAATAGTTTCTCCAGATTCTAAAAACCGAGTAAATTAGAGCTAACTTCAAGAGTCGTCTACATCAGGCAAGATGTCCCTCAAGTTATGGTAGTGCTGACAAACATCAAAATAATGTCAATATATACATTTAATGTTCTGAGAAACTACCATACCTGCGTAAAGCAGCAATTAGAACCAGTGATATTTATGATACTGAAATTACGAAACGCAGAGATGAATTGAAAGAGATAAATGAATAACAGTAAGAATAATTGTAACGCCATTATCAGTAACACCAGTAACAATGTGTGTGTGTGTATGTGGAAGGAAAGGCAGGTGCAGGTCGAGGAAAAGATGAGATTATCTGAAGTTCAGTAATTCCGACAGTGTTGTATGGATGTGAGTCTTGGGCCATGAAGACAATATAGAAAAGTGTAACGATGTGCTGAAAATTTAATACTTGAGAATAATGTATAACATGAGAACGTTTGAACGTGTAAGAAATGACATTGTCAGATACGAATGTGGTGTGAGTGTAGTGTGATTAGGAGGGCCGACCAAACTGTGTTGAAATGATTTGAACATATTGAGAGGATGAGTTGAAGAGTAACTAATGAAGAGGACCAGATAAGAATACATATACAAACACAATTGAATTCAAAAGCAACAGAGCACTGGGCACTAACGAGGTTGTTTGTGATACTGGAAGAGAATAGAAACTCATGGATTAGTTTGGTAAGAGCAGAGACACACCCATATTATAGAGAGAAAAGCTTGTTAACTTCTCATATCCCTAAGGAGGTGCAAATAATGCCAGTCATGCATCTGAAGCGAAATATTTATCAACGTTATGGCTCAAACGTATTTATGGTACTGCTTTTAACTACTCTAATTACTCCATGTGTCAAAAGTGGTGGGAACAACGGATAAGAAGATACTAAGAGGGATGTGGCAATACAGAGTGAAGAAAACTTTAGGTTACTGTGGCCTAAACATTCAAAAGGGTGAGAGGCGAATACCTGACATTATGAGTTAGAGTAGTGTAGTATATGGGGGGCGACGTACTCTATATCTCGCTTCGGTGTATCAAACAAGACAGCCTGAGACTGGATGAGTGCGAATTAGGCCATTGCTTGTTTGTTCCCAAACTTACCTTGGTAAAGCATAAAAATGAATAACTTTTAAACTCCTACTAATGCTCCCAATACTATTAATATTATCATTACTGCTCTTACTACTACTACTACTACTACTACTACTACTTCTAATGATAATGATAATAACCAGTGAGCGGCACCCGTATGGGTAAGCATGTAAACTGCTATACATTGTAGGAGTAAAAAGGAATTACTACAACTGTGATGAGAATCTCGCTCGTGTGCGAAAACATGGAGAAAAAAAACAGATTGAGGAACGCTCGACTACCTGCTCGCTAAGTCGTCGACGGTGAAGCCAAGTGAGAGAGAGAGAGAGAGAGAGAGAGAGAGAGAGAGAGAGAGAGAGAGAGAGAGAGAGAGAGAGAGAGAGAGAGAGAGAGAGAGACTTCGAAGCTCAGTATCAGCTCACATTAACTTTGCAACTTCGAAAAGTATCATGCATTGCTACCCCTTAAAAAAAGAAAAGGTAATTACTACCAAAGGAAGAAAAGTCTAAGTCTTTGAGATTGAAAAAAAAAGAAAATAGATTAAGAAACACTTGATCGCCAATTTGCCTGCTCGTCGAAGCTGAACGCCGGAGCGAATCACTCCGAGGCTTCGAGACAGGAGAGTGAACCACCTACTGTAATCATGGGAAGGGGTCTGCCGGCCGGTGATAGTTGCCGTGATAAGCACTAAGTACCTCTAACCCTGGGTGGTACCATGTCTCGGAGCCTCGACAGGTGAAATGGATCCCGGCCGATGCTGCCACATGATAAAAAAAAACTGTTCCCTAGTTTAATGTGGCGAGCGATGACCGCCGGGAGATCTTGCCGGCGGGTGTTGGGTTGGTGGGAGGTGATGGCGGGCCTCGACGCTCACAGTGTAGAATAAATAGAAATAATGAACGGTGTATTGACTCTAGGCAGCCATTCGGCTGTGAGTACACGGTTGAAGTATTACAGGTATTATAGAACTGGGAGGTTATGGTAATGGCTGGCTAACTAGTCATATAGGGGCTTAAGATCAAGGTGGGGCTGGATATTCCACGCTCTGGCTAAACCCGTGAATGAGGTACACTACGAGGGTGGCAGATATACAGGAAGTTTGGCACAGTATATACTATGGTTTACAGATTATATACTAAGTGATAATCAGCTAATCATTAGGTGATGAATAATCATGGTGAAAAATAGTTGACATCGTGTGTGTGTGTGTGTGTGTGTGTGTGTCTGTGTGATAAAAGCCATGTGTCGATTTTGGCCTTCAAGAAGTCCATATTCCAAATACAGAGAATTGGGTATTGAAAACGAATCCTATAAGAAGCAAAGATTACATCCAATTGATAAAGAATGATAGACATCTAAAGAGGATTAGGAACACAACACACAGTGAAATGATCGGAATGTCAGACTTAAGATAATTCGCTGACATCTGCACTCCATCTGCCACGTATAACGCACTGAAAGTCCTCTTTCCCTAACACAACTTTTCGTGAATTCCAAGGAAGGCTTCATATGCCCTGGTTCAGTCCATTGATTGCACTTCGTCCCCTGTATACCTACTTCACTCCAATTTGCTCCGTCCCTCCTGCACGTTCAGGCCTCAAGCCTTTTAAAGTATCTTTCATTCCATCTTCCATCTTCTCCTTTGTCTTCCCCTCTTCCTTGTTCCCTCCACTCCTGACATGTAAAACCTCTTTGTCATCCTCTCCTCACTCATCCTCTCCATATCTCCAAACCATTTCAGCACACCCACTTCAGCTCTCTCATGCATACTCGTCTTATTATCACACATAAAACATCAGATGGAAAATATTACCTGTTAAGAGAGTGAATGTTTACTGTGAAGAGACAAGGCTCTTATACTTGAACTGATTCATGTAATTAAAAATCGTGATGATGTTTGTTATACTGATGAAAGTGTCCAAGATAATAAAAGGAGGGTAATGGGATTTGTGACGCGGAGAAATGGGTCTTGGGATAAGAAGTGTGGTACACTGAGTGATGGAGTGTTCTCAACACAGGCAGGACTTAGTTGCAGTAGTGTTAAGAGTGAATGTGTGTGTGTGTGTGTGTGTGTGTGTGTGTGTGTGTGTGTGTGTGTGTGTGTGTGTGTGTGTGTGTGTGTGTGTAATTAACTTTAAGTGAATTCCTGAAGGATGAAAAAGAAGTGAACTCTGAAAATATAACATACTGGTGGTAAGCCATTCTTAATACGTTCCTGACACTCTGAAGAGAGATGATGTTGTAGAGGATGATGATGAGCTTATTAGAGAAATGAGATGCAATCTTAAGAATCTGGAAAACAAGGATAAAATGTTTCATGTTTGGATACCTGGACATTAGTCAGAGATGAAATGGCTGATACAATGGCAGAAGAGGGATATAGGAGGAATGAGAAAGATTTTTAGTACCTGAAGAATAAAAGGCATAGTCCACCGTCAATAAGAAATTCAGGAGAGAAGCTTTTGGAAAACAGTAGGGGTATAAAGTGGTATGAAAAATATTAAAAAGTAAGACAGATTAGAGATGTAGTGTGGAGGATATATCAGCTACAGAACACCCGACCAACATTTGATAGTATAAGAGAGCTGAAGATGGGTACAGAGAGATAATAAGGGAGGAAGATAAGAGACATTGAAAGAATATTGTGGACAAGGAAGGAATTATCCAAACGTTTTCTAAATTTCATTATAAGTAAAATTGTCAGTTAAATAACAGCTAATCTGTTCAAGGGATTCAGAGGGATGCATTGAACAGGATAATGTAAAGATATGAGAGAAACTGGATAAGTTCAAAAGCGTTTTCACAGTGGAAGACACTGTAGCTCTAACACTAGCGAGATGGAATAGAGAGGAGGATTTGGAAAGAATCAAAATTCCAGAAAAGACATGGGAAGAGTACTAGAGGGTCTACTGTAGGCTCATGATCCTAATGAGGTTCCATTGTATGGGGTGCAGAGGAACGCTGATACACTTTACACATGAAATACTGTTAGATATGTCGTTGCAGGATGTTACAATGTCTAAGAAGTAGAGTGGGCAAATATCATGCCTATCTTTAAGAAAAGAGACTTAGAAACTGAACTAAATTGACAGATGTGGTCCGTATGGAAATGGAAAAGATAATCAGGGAGCAAATGGACGACCAGTTGCAAAGGAGACACTCGCTACGTGAAAGGCAATATGAATTCAGGGAAAACGGTTGGGTCATGCATAGAAAATCTGTCAGACTTCCATGAGAGAGTGAGGGATTGGTGGTGGTCTGTGTGGTGCTTTACTGCAAGAAAGCATTTGATGTATTGCAGTCTGGTAAACAAAGAAAAACCTGTATCTTCAGGCATGAACCTTGGGGACATTCAAGACTCCTTCACAGGACAGGAAACTACCATAGCGTAAGGGAACAAAGGATATACGTCAGAGGATCCTTCTTGAAATGGGACACCAGGATGGTGAGCCGCAGGGTTGGGTTCTGGGGCCACTGCATCTCATGATCTATGTAAATATCAAGCTAGAATGATTGGACTCATACGTGAATGTGTTTGCAGATGATGTGGAGGTTATGAAGGAAGTGAGGAAAGACGAGCATCGAAGCAACATACAAGGAGACTTGTAGTCAAACTTAAAAGTTAGTCTGATGCATGACATGAATTCAATCCGATTAATACAAACTGTTGAGGATGATATGCCTCAGTGTGGATATCAATCATCAGGAAATAAACTGTGTGAAGGTTTGGGAGTCGATACAGTACCCATCCTGCTGCCGGGACTCCTCTTCAGAACTGTGAGGGAGAAAACCTTGTGTTCTGGATAATGTCAGAATCGTAGTTAAGTGGAGGGATAAGGAGCTGTTATGTTTAGGAAACTATCCACAGCGTATCTTAGGCCAAGTATGAATTATGCTTCTCAAGTTTGGTTACCCCACTAACAAGAAGCACAAAGAACAAAGAAGAACAAAGATGGCGTCAGGTTTAAGAGAAGTGAGTTATGCGGTTAGAGGCTGGAAGCCATAAATTTGCCTATGATGAGAGAGAAGAGTAAGGGGCGATTTGACCACAACCTCCAAATTTCTAGTCCAAGTTTAATGATGACAACAACGAACACTACCTTAAAGAATGTAAGGGTAGGGCAAGCAACCATGGGTCTCTAAGGACGATAAGGAAGACACTTGTTAGAAATGTAAGAATATAATTTTTTCTAAGTATCTGAACATTATATTATCAGAATAAGCTAAGTGATGAAATCATGGTGCTGACGGCATAGAAAGGTTAAAAGATGTTATTGTTAGGAGAGAAAACTGAAGAGATCGGGCCCTAAGAATGTAGCAGTCCCTCCTGTACTACACAAAGAAGAAATTGTAGATTGATAACACACAAACACACACACACACACACACACACACACACACACACACACACACACACACACACATACACACACACGAACTGAAACACAGAAAACCTTCACAGCTCAACAGGTAAATACCATACTCCATCACGTCAAAACAGTCACATGTAGGACACGTTCCTGTAGCAGCAGCAGCAGCAGCAGCAGCAGGATTGACAAGGAACGAGTTAATCCGTACCCCCGGCGGGGGCCACTGGGACCAAGGGCCTTGTCCAGTTTGATTATCCAGTACCCCCCCCCCCCCCCCCCCCCCCCCCCCCCCCCCATCCCCTGGCCACCAGTCCCAGACCCCAGGCTCCCACTGCCACAATTACCAGCACCCTCGTTCCCTCCTCCCCCCCTACAATTTTGGCACTTATCTCCCCGTTATTTAAGGACCTGATTTGCATATCTCTTAAGCCTCATTCGTCAGTGGGCGATACCTATCGCAGGTTCAATACTATCATTACATGTGTGAACGCTGACCCGGTATGCCTCCACCAGCTGATTCAACAACTCAGTTCTATTATAGTCATTTCGATCCTGTTGACTATTATTGGTGGGGTGAGGTTTATGGTATGCATTTTATAGTGATTATTGGTCCTTGCCTCTCCCTGGATCTGGGGGAAGAGGGGGGGCGGGGGTTAATACCAGACTCCCTCAGTGGGAAGGTTCTGAGTGCTGGGCTGGGGAGGTCTGGGGTGGCCTGGGGGAAGGGGAGCTCTTTTTGAAGGTTCGGGAAGGGAAGAAAAAGGGGGAGAGGAAAGAGATAGATAGACAGGTGTATATATGCATAGAGAGAGAGAGAGAGAGAGAGAGAGAGAGAGAGAGAGAGAGAGAGAGAGAGAGAGAGAGAGAGAGAGAGAGAGAGAGAGGGGGGGGGATCCAGTACAGACCGGTACATAGTACACGAACATCATCATAATCAGTCACAACCCAAGATGTTGTTAATCCCCTTAAGACGACCTCCTTACTCCCTCGTAAGCTCCCCACAGGATAACCAGACCTTTACCATACTCGATTCTTCTCCAATAATTTTTCACCTTTAACTCGTGCTAAAAGAAAATGTAAATCTTTCAGCCTGACTCGGGACGAATCTTTCTGAAAAACAGAACAAAACTTGCAACACAAGTGTCTCCAACGCATTGCGCTATGTAGGAAAACGGGCGCATCGTCATATTATGCAAATATACCCTGGGCGTGTGAAGCACATCTTAAATTCTGATTACAGCATTTCCCTACCGTGTCCTCATATGGCTACGTCATATAGATTTCTTGTATTACCGAACTCATGAATAAATCAAAGGATGATTTTTCAGTCGAATCGACCCCTTCGTTCTTGCTTCTGGTTCGATGTTCAATACTTGCCTTTTCTTGATATGCGACATACAACTGGTGTAAGGAAGGGACTTCATGCATGTGTGGGGATCTTCAATATGGATGTCATCACAGACTCACAGAAGTTATTCCTTCGCTGGAGGACGAGGTCAATCCTTAGCCGTGAAGCACACGAGGTCTAGGAGGCCCATATTGTGATATGCTGGACACAGTTGAGTGTCAAACCCGTTTCTGTGACTGCGGGCCATATTCAAGGGCCACTTGCGTAACTACCGGTAATGACACGATAGTGGACAAACAATCGTTATGTTTACGCTTGTATAATAAGCATTTGGTCAATGAGGTGATTGTCATGTTCCCGTCCGCATGTAGTGGTGCAGGCGGGGGACGTGATGGTCGAGGACCTGCTGGGTCCTGTTTGAGCAAGACAGGTATAGCTAACCTACCCTCATCTGCAGAAGGATGCTGCATGAGTAGAGATAATACTCTACCTTGACTATCTGCAGAAGTAGAGGCAATATCAGCAGAAATATATATATATACATACCTCTCCCTTCATTATCTGCAGAAGTAGATATAACAATCCCCCTTCAGTATCTGCAGAAGTAAAGATAATACTCTCCCTTCAGCATTTGCTGGAGTCGAGATATTTCTCTCCTCTCAGTATGTGCAGAAGCAGAGATAGTACTCTTCCTTCAGTATCTGATGCTTAGTGTTTAGTAGCTATGTTATTGTAACACTAATGATAGTTACGTTGTACTCCACTGACGAAACCGATACTAATTTCTGGTCGATCCCGAGCTGGATGTTGACAGATAAATAGCCACCTCTGTATCCTCGCCTGCAATTAATTGCTCAGCACAAGTATCTCAGTAGATTTGCATGCAGTCGACGGGGATACGGCCAGAAGATGCAAATTCATAATTTAGTAGACATTTTACTGCCTTTCTGCGTGTCCGTTTTTATTTTCGTTTTTTTCTGAAGAATGGAGATTTTCCAAGTAGACGCCCCTCGTCATGCCCAAAAGAGACTTTGCAATCAGGTGCCCGAGGAATGTAAATCAACGAACAGGTCTTAGGGTGATGTAGAAGTAAGTACAGGTCTTAGGGGGTTGTAAATGGAGGTACAGGTCCTGGAGTGGTGCAGACGTAGGGTCAGGCCCTGGAAGGACGTAGGTTCAGGTTCTGGAGAGACAAAGATATAGTCAGGCTCTGGAGTGAAGGAAAGTGCAGGGTCAGTCTCTGGAGTGAGGAAATTGTTAGGTCAGGTCTTGGATTTGTGCAGAAAGAGGCTCAGGTCCTGGAGTTGTGCGGTTATAGGGCCAGGTTCTGAAGTGGTGCAGCTCTAGGGCCAGGTCCTGGAAGGATCTACGTCTAAAGTACTGGAGAGATAATGATACAGTGTCAGTCCTGGAGTGAAAGAGGTGTGGGGTCAAGTCTTGGAGAGAGATAAAGCTTCGACTCTACATAAGGGTCGTGTGACGTCAGGACTCGACACAGTTATTCTGGCGGGGCCTCGACACCTGGCTCGCCAACCGACCCTCATCGACTTTCACTACATATTCGGTTTTCCTTCTTACGTAATCTTCACCTTCGTCTTCCTCCTCATCTTAGCAGTCTTCTTGATTTTTCTTCTCTTCTACATCATCTTTATCCTCTCCTTTCCATCGAAAGGTCTATTATTCTTACATATTCATTCTCCTCCTCATCATCTGTTCACTCATTTCTAGGGATTCCTCCTATCTTCTTCGCCTTTCCTTGATAACCTTTTTCTTTGTTCTGCTGTATAATTTTTTTTCCTGGCTTACTCTTTCTTTTACTTCCAGCTCCTGCTGTTGGCTTTCTCTTTCGACGCCTTCCTTTCCTACTGCCTCCCACTCCCTGCTATGCTGGTCACAGCTACGGACGAGTGCACACCTGCTGATTCAGTTCTGAAGTCACTCAGCTTAACACTGAGACGATACTCAACTGTTCAACTGATCCATATACTGGTGCTCTCTCTCTCTCTCTCTCTCTCTCTCTCTCTATCTCTCTCTCTCTCTCTCTCTCTCTCTCTCTCTCTCTCTCTCTCTCTCAACTGAACCGTCCAGGTTCCCAGTTTATTTTGCCCCATGGTACACTATATCGTGTTCCTGCTGGGCAACCCGTGCGCCGTAACCACAAGAGCCGTCTGTAATCTTCTCGATGCCCAGAATATTACGTCCGCTTCACTGGGGCTGACACGTCCTCTCGCTAACCCCTTCACTCACGGGTCGGAACTATGGCCATGAAGATCAGAATTACCTCATTGAACTGCGACGAAATGCTCGTTTTGCTTAATGGCCTCGGCACGCCCCCCTCAGCCGGAGCGCAGGGGCGTCACGCGAGATCGCAAGGGAACGAGACCATCGACGCAACCTGGTTCTTCCTCCCTGGGTTCAGGTCTCGCCTCCCTTCCCTTCCGGATATTAGACCATTGGACGTGGCTGGCGTGTATGCTTTGTGTAATTAATGAGTTCAACTGCCCTGTTGTCCCCCCAAAAATCGGATGTACGCTTTAAGTTTACGACCATAATTCGGGGCGATTTTTCTTTTGATTGTGGATATGAGTCTTTGTCATCCGGGAACATTTTCGCTCCAGCTCTCGAAATGGCTTGTGCAATTTTATGTATATAACAGTTTACCTGATATATTGCAGTCAGTTTCATAGCAAGACTCAAAGATATTCTAATTATGTGATGACCACTATTTGACGTATGATGATTGTGGTTCTTGGCTCTGGTAGAAATAATAGTAGCAGTTGGTGCAGAGGAGAGCCGGGAGCATCAGAATAATCAGCGAAATTAACAGCAGTGAAAGTAATGGGTAATAACAGTAGGAAATAGCAGGAGAGGCATTCGTATAATAGCGGCAATAGAAGGAGTATAAGTAGTATAACCTATTTTAATCGTTACAGAATCATCATAATTCTCGTAATAATACTAGCAAGAGTAGTGGTGGTAGTAACAGTGGTAGATATAGATGGAGTATCACAGAGTTGATAGACTCTAGCCGTAAAGATGAACAAGACATTCCAAAGACGATTTACTAATATACACACAAAACTCTCGACACACAGTAATCGGAGCCACATGAGGAGCTTAACAATCATCCTCGATTGTTTCACTGCTCAACAGACCCCATAAATATGGCTAGAATACTCCGGTAAAATACTAAACGAAACTATTGGCCTAACCTACTAAGTCATCCATTTATTGCTACGCCTTCTCTCTCTTTTTCTTCTTCTTCTACTTTCTTCTATTGTCTCTGGGTACATTTTAAGTACGCTTCATCCCATGAAGCTGACTCCTACACATCGCACTAGCTTATAATACATAGAGACGTGCTAGCACGTTATCACACCGCGAAAGTTGTGGGTGGAATTTGAAATTTTTTTGTACCTGCAGCCTGGCTAGTGGGTTGGTCAGAAGGGGAGGCCGAGCGTACGACAAGTGGTGTAGGCGAGAAAGTGGTTAACCGGGAAGATGATCGCGTTGTCGGCTCGGGAAAATAAGACAACGGTGTTTGTTTCTTACTGTTCCTATTTCTACTTTCCTTTTGGGGTAACGTTTAATGTATAGAATCGAAGCAAGTAATTAAAAAGTTTTCATAATTATAAGATGATGATGTAGGGATTGAAAAAACGTAGAATAAGTAAACAAGAGTAGGGATTTACAGATGTAGGAAGACCATCACCATATAATTCATAATGATCAAAGAAAACTGGCCGCCTGACGTGTTTTACTGAGTTGCACATCCTATCCTCAGTGGCTCTACCATGAGATGACAGAGTCACTGACAAAGAAACTTTTGAGGGTCTCTTACAGACCTGTAAACAAAGATAATGTTTGACTGTATGGCAAACCACAACGAGTGTAATGCATATGCATGCTACAACAACGAGTCTGAAAGCCTTGTTAGATCACAGTGAAATGACCTGTCCACATGCAAACCATTGTGATAAAGTACAAAGCCACGTCCAGGTAGGGCGTACAATTAGGAATAGCGAATCAGCTAACAATGTCATCACAATACCAACCAATCATCTGGAATAAAACTACTCTAACAACCTATAATGTAACAACTAAATGTTTTTGACCATCGAAAGCCAAACACGAATGATCTCTCTCTGTACATGCCTTTATCACATTCCTTCATATATGATTCTTTGGCATTTCCATCCCTCCATCATCTTATGTGTTAGTAGTAGTACAAGTGACGATAACGGTCGTAGTATAAGTAACAACACAAGCATCGAGAGTACGAATCACGTCAGTGGTATGGTACTGCGCCCACAGTTGTAGATCTTCCTGGACTATCATCACTGATGCTACTGTAACTCACTTGACGTAGGAACAACAAGAGAAATGCACGTTGCAACAGCAGCATCCTCAACAACTGAAGCAGTCATCCGTCAACAGGGTCAACAACAGCTGTAGCAGCAGAGGCACTTCCCTGGCCATCAGCTGCACCATCAGAGGTAAAGATACAGCAGCAACAGAAGTCGTAGAAGCAGAAGCAGTCCTTTTAGTAACAGCTTCAACAATAACAGTAAAGGAAACAGCAACAAAGGCAGTAAAAAACACAGAGGCGGCAATAGCAGCAGCAACAGCAGCAGCAGGAACAGTAGCAGCATCAGTAACAACAACAGCATAATCAGCAGCAGCAGCAGCAGCAGAAGGCACAACAGCAGCAGGCACAGCAGCAGCAGCAGCAGCAGGCACAGCAGCAGCAGGCACAGCAGCAGCAGGCACAGCAGCAGCAGGCACAGCAGCAGCAGCAGCAGGCACAGCAGCAGCAGGCACAGCAGCAGCAGCAGCAGCGGGCACAACAGCAGTTGGAGGTGACAGTAATACCAATTTACGTACGGTATTATCGTCAGTAATATGACAAAAGCCAGTTTCCCTCCGAGTCCATTTGGTAACCTCTCGCTAATTCTGGATAATTTTCAGCAGATTCTGAATTGCTCAGACGTTTACGTCTTCAACACCAGCCGTAAATCAAGCAATTACTCACATTTCAGGTCCTCAACACCAGCCGTAAATCACAGTGTTCAAAGCAGCAATCATCTTACGTGTGTGAAGATTTTCTTTTCTTTCAACAAGACACAGATCCCAGGCACTGGTGCCCACACACACACACACACACACACACACACACATATATATGTTTGAAGGAACAGTGGTTCTAATAATGTTATATGGTTGTGAGGCGTGGGCTATAGATAGAGTCGTGCGGAGGAGGGTGGATGTGCTGGAAATGAGATCTTTGAGGACAATATGTGGTGTGAGGTGGTTTGATCGAGTAAGTAATGGAAGGGTAAGAAAGATGTGTGGTAATAAAAAGGATGTGGTAGAGAGAGCAGAAGAGGGTGTTTTGAAATGGTTTGGTCACATGGAGAGAATGAGTGAGGAGAGATTGACAAAGAGGATATATGTGTCAGAGGTGGAGGGAAGGAGGACAAGTGGGAGACCAAATTAGAGGTGGAAAGAGGGAGTGAAAAAGATTCTGAGTGATCGGGGCCTGAACATGCAGAAGGGTGAAAGGCGCGCAAGGAACAGAGTGAATTGGAACGATGTGGTATACCGGGGTCGACGTGCTGTCAATGGATTGAATCAGGGCATATGAAGCGTCTGGGGCAAACCATGGAAAGTTTTGTGGGCCTGTATGTGGAAAGGTAGTTTTGGTTTCGGTGCATTATACATGACAGCTAGAGACTGAGAGTGAACGAATGTGGCCCTTGTCTTTTCCTAGCGCTACCTCGCGCACATGCAGGGGGAAGGGGTTGTCATTTCATGTGTGGCGGGGTGGCGACGGGAATGAATAAGGGCAGACAGTATGAATTATGTACATGTGTATATATGATTATGTCTCTGTGTGTATATATATGTATACGATGAGATGTATAGGTATGTATATGTGCGTGTGTGGACGTGTATGTATATACATGTGTATGTGGGTGGATTGGGCCATTCTTTCCTCTGTTTCCTTGCGCTACCTCGCTAACGCGGGAGACAGCGACAAAGTATAATGAATAGATAATATATATATATATATATATATATATATATATATATATATATATATATATATATATATATATATATATATATATATATATATATATATGATAACGGTAATTCAAAGTATGAAAGGTGAAGGGGGCAGTGCCAGCTGTTGTGTGTTCCTGATAAAAGATCTTGACAGACACAAGTACTACATCCTAACCTCTGACAACCCATCATTTCTTGTCTTCATTTCGAGGGAAAGGTGTCAGGGAGAGCTTGAGGCATCGCATGAAAAGCTTCAGAACACTTGTAGTTCTCAGAACGACCGTATGTCTGGCCACTTTTTTTCCTCCTTCAGCAAAAATAAAAGCACTAAAAAAATACATATCTTTATATAAGTACTGACAAAAATATATATAGCTCGGAATGCTAACTTTACTCCTCCAGTGAGCTGTTGTTGATATATTAACACCCATTCCTATTGAGCTTTACCGCAAGGGACTAGAATTCATGGCGTTTTGACCCTACCAGAGTTAGAACAAAGAACTTATTCCCGAAAATTAGAGGCGGACAGGAAGGAATGGGTGAAGGTTCATGCCTGTCAAATTTCGAGTCGAGTGGCCCAGGAATATAGGAATGATACGCAACTGTGATTCAAAAGATCAAAAGATAGAAGGGAAAAAAATGAAGGAAATGAAGGAAGAAAGAATGAAAGTATCTCTCTGTTTACAGGAGGACAGAAATACTGACAGAATCATCTTCGAAGATCTTACAAAAAGGAAATGAAGAATCTTTCATTTCAGTTTTTTTCAGACGAGAAAATGCCCTTTATGAAAAAAAAAAAAAAACGTAGAAAAAGCGCTCTTCACCTCAAAAACTGCTGACAGCAAACGCCACCGGGACCACCAGCAGCAGCCGCCTGGCGAGGTGGTCATGTCGTGTTGGAGGCGAGAGGGCAAATGAGGCCCCTTGTGTCAGCATGCTATTATAATGTGTCAGACAATGTGATTGAACGTGCCACTTCACCTGATATTGATTACATGGTCTGAGGCAGGCAGGGGAGAGGGTATCATTGGCCCCTTTTTTTCTCCCTCGTTTTTTCCCCCATCCCATTGGTTGGGAGTTTGGAGAGAGGGATATCAAAGAAGAGGGAGGAGGAGGAGGAGTTGGAGGAGGAAGAGGTTGCACATGAGTGCTCCTCCTGTGTGTGTGTGTGTGTGTCGGGTGCGACTGTATCTATCATGCGTAGGTATCAGAGGGGATGATGATAATATTAGGGGCTTTGATCAGTTGTCTTCGGGTCTCTGTTTGCTTAGGGAGGGGGAAGATGGGGGATGATTAGATGCTTGCTGGGGTGGGAGATGATAGGTAATCAACAGAGCCGGCTGTGAATAGAGGGAACAAGGAGTGTAATCAACAGATCTGGTTGTGAACAGAGGGTGCAGGGGAAAAGGCATCGCATGTCTGGCCAAGATAAGTTGAGTATGATCAGTTATCGAACCTGTGAGGATGATGAGGATGATCACAGTTATTGTTAGGTGTCTGTGAGGATGATGAGGATGATCAGAGGTACTGGCAGGTGTCTGTTTGTGTAAATATTGTGATTTACGAGATGAAGTTGAGGAGGAACCAGCTGCTGGCTGGCTTTGTGTCACCTCTGGTTGGTCTTGTCGCTGATGAGTTTATATATCCTTATAAATCTCGTCTTTATGTTACCATAAAGTTAATTCCTCGTCACATAATCATTTCTTTACAATAATAAGCCCCTCGCGTTTACGACCATCTGGCTTATCACACAGCTGAGGCAAACTTGATAACAGAAAAAACACGAAGTGAAAAAAGAAAATAGATGTGCTGGGAACCTTGAGTGAAAGAAGGTCTTAACAGCCATTTAAGCCATTACGAGCCGGTAAATGCACAACACTAAAATGCACTTTATTATAGGTAATTACACTTAAGCACCTACTTACATATGTTGTCTTATTTCATGGGGCTTTAATGAAACACTTGAAATACAATCGTGTTAACGTATGAAAACCCTCCACTCGCCTGCGTTTCCTGTCTTTAGGAATTTACAGCGTAAAGTGTAATAACGAGTCATTGCCTACCTCTGGTAACGACAGCAGATAAGACAGAAAATGTGCGACTGATTACAGGGGAGTGTAAAGGAATAAGTAATGATGCATAAACTTACGAGAGATGGTTTAGGTATATAAAAAAAACAATGAGAGACTTTAATACTCGGATGAGACTGACGAACAGTACCCCCGTCTCGCATTATTAAGATCGCGGGTTTGATCCCCACTCCGGCCAGGTGGGCTGGAGTGGGTTTTACTCCCGCCTGTGCTTCGGGGGTGGTTACTCTTCCGTTCAAAAAGAACCCCAGGTTAACCAGTCTTATCTGGCCCGGGGCAACTTGACCTCAAATTCCCGTTACCTGGATCGGTGTAATCAGTGTGTGTGTGTGTGTGTGTGTGTGTGTGTGTGTGTGTGTGTGTTGGAACTTCCAGGAACACAAGCAGCGGTTGGTGGGTGTGTAACTCTCCAAGAACATAAGGTTAGTTAATGACTGATGATCGTACAAACAGGGAGTGGCTATGCCTACCTGGGAATCAGTATACATGCATTAGAGTGATTGTTGATGACCGACACCTTGGCTGTAGGTACCTGAGGATTGGTGGTATGAGCGCAGCACTGGCTGGTTGAACGTACTGACTGGTCGAAGGTCGGATCCGTACGGGTTCGAATCCTTGGTACGGCAGTAGGCCCACAGCCAGTCCCAGCTTTCTATCCTCCTCTTGGAGTTAGTCGAAAACTGTGTACCTAACTTATGCAAGAATGTTTGTTGGTATGCGTGTGTGTGTGTGTGTGTGTGTGTGTGTGTGTGTGTGTGTGTGTGTGTGTGTGATTACTATTTGTGATTACAATCTGTGTGTTACGGGAAGAGGGCTTTACAACATACGTGTTGCCTCGTCTCTTAACCATATATATATATATATATATATATATATATATATATATATATATATATATATATATATATATATATATCATGTCTCTACTCCTGTGAGTGTGTGTGTGACTGTGTGTGTGCATATGTAATCTAATCCAATTTTCATTTTTGCATGAAGTGGCGTCTTTCTGTCTCAGAAAGTTGCACAGAGCAGCCCGAGTAGCTATCACGTCTTCTTCTGCCCTCGCAACCTTAATGTCCAAAGTCTGACATGAGGCAAGACTGATCTAGACTTGAACTGATACAGGAGTTCATTGGTACAGAATGATACTATCTTCCTGTCATACAAATGCACACTCCTGTACCCCATTCTATACAAGTCTGTTTCTCTTTCTGAATTCTGATTTTAAAATGATGCTCTTCTCCTCCTCCTCCTCCTCCTCCTCCCTCTCTTTCTCCCACATCTTTCCATAAACGCTCATTTCTCCTCGGCTGATGTCACTTATATTCTCAGGTTTCCCCGATCCATCATCCTTATCTGCCCTTATCTCTGCCATCCGTTTTCTCCGTCTTTTATCGCACGTCGCATCTGCCTCGTTCCGCCCGAAGTGGCCTTCAACATCGCCAGCTGTTTTCCTCGCCATGCTCGCCCTCGTCTACTTCACAACTCGTTCTCTGCCATGAGCGGGTTTCGCTCCTTCTCTGTCTCCCTATCTGTTGCTGTTCCCTGGTAACCTCTCCTCTCCTCCCTTATACTCTCCTCTCCTCTCTTATACTCTCCTATCCTCTCCTCCCCTCTCCTCTCTTCTCCCCTCCTCTCCTCTCCTCTTCTCTCATCTGTAACTTTCCCTTCTCTCTTGCTCTTACCTAAAACCCTTCTATAAACACAGCCTCCTGGATCTATTCTTTGCAGTCTTCCTCTTTTTTTCCTAATTCTAAATCTAAAAACTATTGGTAACATTCAGTGTCTAATAACATTTAATACGAACATTTATAGAACAAAGACCATAATGAAACTACGGCAGTAACGCTAACAAAGAATAATAAGAGTCATGCACAAACTGAATACAAGCGACATGTAATGCAGACCAGCATAAAAGACGGAGTTAATATCAAAGGCGAGCAAGATAAGACACCTTGCAGTATGCAAATCAGGAGATTATATCAGCGGGAATATAATGTTATACACAAGGGGTGAAATAATCATGGCTCTCCAGTCCGTTGCCTCTTACCCTTGATTCTAATTGTTGTAAATACTCACTTTCTTCTGCCATAAACAACTTGTGTGTGTGTGTGTGTGTGTGTGTGTGTGTGTGTGTGTGTGTGTGTGTGTGTGTGTGTGTGTGTGTGTGTGTGTGTGTGTGTGATGCACACAGAACATTACCCACATAACCTTCTGTTTTCTGAATCATTTCTTTCTTGGCTTTCTTGAAATATTCATTATGAACTTATAATCTCATTATCATTTTTATCCGAGGGTTACGCTCATCAAAGACTTTAGATTGTATCCGTTTGATGAATCTATGTTATTAATCCTCTTTTTGTTCTCCGATGTGATTCAAACACTTAGGCCACGAATACCGTCACGTTCGTATTGTCTTCATGTGAGAAAATCAACACACATTCCTTTGTTCATCACATTTTTCTTTTCGTTCGGTTTCGTCTCTGTTATTTGTAATTACAGACTGATGTCAGGTATTCCCACTACAGCACTAAGAACTCTGAGTATCTTTATCTTGGTTTTACTTGATGTCTTTCATCGTCTGTCATTTCTTATTTCTTATTGTCATCATTTATATCTATCTTGTCTTTCATGACATACAGAACAACTTGCGTTAGTTATATTTCTCTCGATCCTAAGGTCTGCCTTCAACAAGGAGGGAGACTGATAACCGCAGTATTTGTTTCTTATAACCTTGTCTCTCTCATCTCCCACCTTCCTTCTATTATTCTCATCTCGTATCTCTTGCTTCTCGCCATATCCTCCATCGTCAACAATATAGCCATCTCTTTCCTGAATGCATTTTCCTGTCCCCACCTCCTCTCCTTCTCGTCCCTTTTATCTTTCCCTCCTCTCCTTTCTCCTTGTCTTCCTTCTCCTCCTCCCTCCGTGTCTCCCGGGCGTGGCAATAGAGAGGCTGTCATCAGGATGGCCACATGATCTACCTCCTATATTGTGGGTTGCTATTAGCTTATCTTTACAGCCCATCGCCGCGGCCGAGGAGCAGGGTGATGGCACAGGCTCCTCCTAGCCTCGCTATTAGGCTGTAATTGAGTCAAACTTGAGCTCTGAAATGGGGAGTCTTACTTCACAGGGCCAGGGTCAGAAGGGGCTAAGATGTGAGAGATCGTAGAGTCGAAACTCAGGGAGGATTCCCAAGACAGGGAAGCCTTAGGAGTGGGTGTAATGGTTAGGGCTTTCTTGGGCCCAGTCAGTGATATCTCCCTAGTGTTTAGCAACGAGGAGCTCTCGCCAGTTCAAACAGTGAAGTTGAGCAGTGCCCTTGTTACTTGATTATAGCTGGAAGTTGATTCGCTTAAGCTTGTAATTCGTTAAGACAACAGTGAGACAGAGGGAGAGGTGGGGCGTTTGGCCCCCTCCCCTCCTCCTTCTCGCTAATGATGCCTTTGCCTTTATGAGTCTAGGTAGTAGTTAATTCTCCTCTTTTTTTTCTAACTTTTTCTCCTTGAGGGAGATGGGAGGAGGGACTCATTTAAGTAGGGGAATATAAAAGTCAGAGGCAGTTTTAGGGGGTGGCTTCCAGCGGTGTGGGAAGAACATGAAGACGTTCTCGACGCGAGATAACATCCTCATAAACGGGAGTCATCTCGAGCTTCTTCCTCATTAGACTCTGTCTCCTCACACTTCAGAGACACCTCCTCCTGCACCCGCCTCTCCTGCCTCCCACAACCATACCTCCTCCAAGAGCACTTTACCTCCCATTTACCTCCACTCCTCTAACCATCCAGTTCCACCAGCTTTACACCTTCTTTCCTCCCTCTCCCCTCACACATCTCATCTCAACCCTTTCTAACCTCTTCTTCCCCTCACGCCACCCCTTCCTTCCCTCCTCTTGCTCACCCCCTCCCACGCAGCCATTAACTCCACACCCCAGGACTCGCGAAGTCCCTCCCTCTCAAGTTTTCCTATGGGAACCCCAGCAGGGCGGGCGAGCTGTGTCACCATCCCAGATGTTATCACCAGGATTTGTCAACCAAGACTCAGCACATGGGCCGCGACACACACTCACCCATCACGCACTCACAGCCACACGCACTCACCAACACACCTCACACTACAATGGTAACCTTTATAATCTGAACGGCCAGGAGATGTCTTGAAATAAGAGGTCTAACCTACATATACCTTAGAGAATCTGTTTATAGAAATGAGATCTCTAGGTATTATTAATATTTCTTCTCTCTTTCAGATTTTCAAGTTACAGTTTCAAGTTCAAACAGTAAGTTTAGAAATGATAATGAAACTTTGAAACGTTTTAAGACCAGCATTCTAGTACTCACATTTGGTTTTCCAGTTGAAATATTAGATGCAAGTTGTGCATACGAGTCAGACAGCTGGGCCGTCTCACCAGACTTCTGCTTACGATCCTCAACCCTGACTTGTGGCTCTGCTTCAGTCTTGAAGGGGCGCTGCATCCACCTACTACACAGCCTCCAGCGACATAATCAGGAATCTTATCCCATGTTCCCATAATTTAATCTAAATTCTCCCTTACAGTTTCTTCAGTCAGTAATGAACATCTTCCAGATCCTCCAGGGGAGTAATTTAGTTGTCTGGCTGAATTCAGAGAATAGAATTGTAATCAGCTGGTGATGGCAAAGAAATTCACCCTTTATTTGACAGAGCCAAGGTGACTTTCGATTTATTTGCGCCTGGAACTGAAGGCCTGGAAGCGAAGGGGTAGCACGTCTTACCAGCTGATGAAATTAAGACGTCGTCTACCCACAAGGCTGGTGTAGTACTTCAGATGTGTGGGTCTGGAACTATAGATACTGATACATTGATGTCTGAGGAACTGAGTGATCTAAAACAAAACGTTTCATAGTATCAAAAGTTGACTCTGGAATTAGTGATGCTGTGGTCCTACACTCGGGTATTGTGGTCTCAACACTTAGATCTGGAGTGGTAAATGTCGCAGTTTCGACAATGGGGTCTGGAACTGCGCATGTTTTTCTTGCCTCAAGACCTGTCTGGAAACGATGGCACAGTTATTCTTGAGGAATGGGTCTGGAAGTATGAGTACTGCTGGTCTCCCGAGATGAATCTAGAGTCATGAGTATCCGTAGTTTTCTTAGCTGGGTCTGGAGGTATGAGCGGTCGTAGTCTTGTTAGCCAGGACTGGAACCATGGGTATATTTAGCCAGGACTGGAAACATGGGTCTTCTTAGAGGATTCTGGAACTTTGTGTTGTTGGTCCTCCTGGTAAGTATGGAACCGAATATACATCCTGTCCTCCTGCCTGGTTCTGGAACTGAGTACTGATGGTTTTCTTAGTTTCGTCTAATATCATAAGTGCTCTAGTTTCCTAAGTTGGCTATGAAAGCATCAACACTGCCTGGCCTCCTTCATCTGCTCTAAGAACGTGACAAATCAGCAGCTAATCAAAACTCCCTAACAAAACAGACAATAGAAAATGCTCCCTCCTATCTTACTGTCATCTATCACATGAGTGTTGTGAGAAAATAACACTAGCTCATCATTTTTGTATTTCCCAGTCTTGAAAGTGATAAAAAAATATGGAATGTTATTGAGGACAAAAAGAAATTCTGACTAAAAAGATCAGATTATCATAAATGGATCAAATATTCTTACCATTAGGATTAAATGATCCAGAAAACTGTTTTGTTTTGTGAGGTTGAATAAATCATCATTCGCATTCAGATATCTAGTTAAGTTATCTGGTCATGAATAAACAAGTATTTTAATGGACTTTGGGTGAGATTCTATGAATAAGTTATTACAAGTTAAACTCACTGTTTGCTACGAACTGTCTCATCCATCTGGGAAAAATAAACAGAGAACTGGCAAGAGAAGAAACATTTTCTCGCAACGACTTAATATGCTCGAGAGATGTACAGAAGGTCGTATACCTGCCATTATCATCTGACAACCTCAACTCTCGTCGACACCCGCCATTATAGCAGAGGTAACAGCTGGTTGTGGCGTTGTGAGGGCAACAACGCCTCGCTCCACCACACCGTGTGTCTCCGCCGCTTTACTCTGCTTTTCCTTGTGATCATTCATCTTTCCGTTCGTTTATCCTCTTCTTTTTCTCCCTCACAGTCTTTCTTTTTAAAAGATCATCGTCGTATCTGCATCAACTCTCAGTCTTGGAGTCAACCTCTTTCTTCTCATCTGTATATCTTCTTTTGTTTACCAAGTCCGTAGAAAACTGAATATCATTCACAGGAGTAGACAGTTCTACAAGCTCGGTAGAAGCGTCCCTCAGGACCATCCGTGTCCAGGAAGAATATCCAGGCTTCCAGTTTCTTCCAGGAAGACACCACGGGAGCGTAACTTGGATTTATGCTACTAGTAAAGGCACCAAACGTTGACTGATACCTGGTCATTATCTTTATACTAGAAAATGTACCATTCTATCCCAGCAACAGATGAGCAAAATACACAAATGTAACATGTGTTATGGTTTGTAGATATCTTTTTGCATCAATGAGCTTCCTTATATTTCATTCGATGCTTCTTATTGTTTTGATCCCTTGTGGAAGACTGAACATCAGTTCTGCTAAGTTCACCATTTGATCTGCATACCCCACCTGGCTCTTACTTTACGTTTAATTAAACAAGTAAATGTTTAGCAAATTACTTGTCATCTCATAGATTAGGTCAAAATCCGATCATGCTACGCAAGATTGGTCACCTGACACAAAGACAAGGAACTTGTAGAAAAAGTCCGGAGGGCAAGAAGGACGGCATCAGCATTAAGGAACTTGAGTTACAGGAAGAAGTGAGAAGCCATAACCCTACCCACTATGGAAGAGAGAAGATAGAACAGTGACTTGATCACAACCTACAAGTTTCTAATGCAGTTTCTTGATACAGATAGTGAATAATTTTTCAAAAAGGTAAAGATAGGGAGCTAGAGGCCATAACTAGAGTACCTAGAGACCTAAACCAGAGCACCTGAAGGCATTAACTAGAAACTAGGATATATAAAAGGAAAAGTTCAAGAGATGGGGTCCCACGAGCGTACAACTCCCTCCCTCTACTGAACAAACACGTGATCATAAACAAGTAAATACACACAAGCCTTCCTCAGTATAGCAACCAAGAGAGGTAATCTGTGTAAGGCCAACTGACCAGCCAACTCCCACGACACCGTCAGCCCATACTCAACCTGTCAGCCGGCAGACCTCCAACCTCGTCAGGCCGACACCTGCTGACGGAGGCCATCAAGAAAGCTGACGACCGCTAACGGCCTTGTAACCCACAATCACCCTCGGGGAACCTACAGAGGGAATGATATTCTCCTGTGACAGCCCCGTCTTTGTCTGTGCAGAAATACTCTCATTGCAACCCAAATTGCAGCGTTTTCTGAGCAGGGAGGACCTGATGCAGTGTTCCTTAATCCCTCTCTCTGAGCACCCCGGTCTTTTGATGCAGTCTCATGGTATACTCCACAAGCGAAGGCAAATTACAGGTAAGAAAGATACTCTAATTTGGGCCGTGATAATGTAATCTAGGATTTGAATATAACTTGCTGTATTACATAACAAACACGACGAGTCGTATGGTAATCAGTACGACGTATGACAGGAATTAGGTCAGTCAAACCCTGAAAATTATATCCTTGGTCGTTGGCTAAAAGGCATGACCTATGACCTCTCAACAGAGCCGATCTAATGTCACTATCAAAGCTCCTTCACCCTGGGACCTCCCTCATCCCACTCACTTTGTTTACTGAAGAAAGAAAATGAATTCCATTCTCTTAATGAGGAGGAGACGGTCGTCTGCTGTGGTGAAACTACTGTAGGCCTTTATTTGATAGTGTTACACGAGAGAGAGAGAGAGAGAGAGAGAGAGAGAGAGAGAGAGAGAGAGAGAGAGAGAGAGAGAGAGAGAGAGAGAGATGCCAGGAGTCAACACCGGTGCTCCAGTAATGGTTGTATGACTGGTCGGAGCGCAGGCGCCCCAGCAGGGGTGGCCGTCGGGCCAGCTATTATATGAGACCATATCGAGGGAGTTAACATCCCTCGCCAGAAGCTTAACACACGCGACTCCCATGTTATGATACGGGGGAGGGGGGGAGGATGGGGCTCTGGGGGAAGACGGGGCGGAGAGAGGTGGAGGAGAGGAAGGCAGGGAAGTAGGGTGAGGCAAGGGCTGGAAAGACGAGGAAAACGAGGAAAATGACAAGTGTGTTGGATAACCTATGGATGATGGCGTCTCAAGGATATTACTTGTGCTGGTCGAAATATGCTGCACACACACACACACACACACACACACACACACACACACACAGCGTACAACCCTTGAAGGGGTAGGACGTGTGTCAGTAGCGTAGCACTCTCGCGCCGTCTAAATGTCGACTTGAACTCTCATTCTCTCCCTCCAGCCCCCGAGCTTGACTGGACTTACCATCGTCACACAAGAATGTTTACCGTCAATGAACATGACTATGAAAGAGTCAGTCTGACTAGATACTTTTACCATCGAACTAGTGAGCTGGTAAGTCACTTGGAAGCCTAATGGCGGAGCTGTGGTTGCCTCAATGTAAAAAAGGGCCACGTCCCCTGACCGGTGGAGCTGTGACCCAGCTGACCACTGGAGTTATGACCCACCCAGCTGACCACAGTTGTGATCCAGCTGACCACAGGAGGTGTGACCCACCCAGCTGATCACAGGAACTTTGACCCACCCAGCTGACCATAGGAACTGTGACCCACCAAGCTGACCATAGGAGTTGTGACCCACCCAGCTGACTACAGAAAGTGTGACCCACCCGGCTGACCACAGTTGTGACCCACCCAGCTGACCACAGCCACGGCATAAATTTCTTCGAGACTCAAAGGGTTGACATCTGTCCCCACAATCACCTTGTACCACCAGTGTTCGTACATATATAAGAATAGTCTCATAACAGCTACTGCGAACATGTGCACAGCTAAGCGAGCAGATAACGTAGTTATGCAGGTCAATTACTTTACTGCTGTAACGCAAGCACAGTGAAAATATGCATCACTTGATACTCACCGTTGAATACATAATGGATGTCAACACAATGCTACTGAAGTTCAACCAATGTGTAACTTTACCTCACGTAATGTTCAACAAATCACCACTAAGTATACAATATATAAACCATAAATCTTTTTTCTGTAGAACTTCCTGTACTGTGTTGATGGTCTTCACTCGTGTGCTGATCCAAACCATAGAAGTAGCCAGCCCCACCTTGATCTTAAACTCTTTTGTGATTAATGAACTAGTCATCATTATGATCCCCCTAATTATGAAATTCATCAACTGCGTATTTTAAGCCAAATCGCTGCCTGAGTTCAATAAACCATTCTTTATTCATTTATTTATGCGTGTTGTATTACATTAGGCCAAAATTAGAATATGCTTCTCAAGTTTGGCCATCGCACTTAAAAGAGCACAAAGAGATATCAGAGAAGGTGCAGAGGAAGGCAAAAAAAAAAAAAAAAAATGGTACCAGAATAAAGATAGCTGAGTTACAAGGAAAGGCGAGAGTCCTTAAGTTTGCCAAACATGGAGGAGAGTGAGCGGTGACCTGATCATAAACTTTAAGCTTTTAAACCAGATTGATGACGTGGACAACGAATAATTCTTCGAGAGAAGGTGGGGACAGATTACTCCGAGGACATACCATAATATTAAACAACAACCTTGTTAAAAAAAAGATATAAAGAAGCACTTCTACAGTATAAGAGTGGTGGATGATTGTGATACAGATAGTAATTGTGGACAGCACACGGAAATCTAAAGAGTTGCGTGAGAGTAGAGATGGTTCAAGAGATGGGGTTCCCTCTAGTATAAAACACCCTGGAAATAGATAGTCACACACACACACACACACACACACACACACACACACACACACACACACAGCCAAGCCTCAAGACAGGCAGGGGTTCAAGAAGCCAGGAGGGAGCCTGTGATGGTGTGATCTGCTCGCGTCTGAAGGAGCAGCACTCATCACCAACTGCGTCTGCTTCCCGTCAGGACCGTCAGCCCAACACACACCTCACACACAACTGTGGACCCTCACACACACACACACACACACACACACACACACACACACACACACACACACACACACACACACACACCTCTTGACCCTCGCACATCAACCGCCACCGTCACCTCCTGCCACCAGAGATCACTTGTCCAAGGGTAACAGTTCGGCACCGCACCGAATCGAACCCATTCAAGTTTGCACACACCGTTTCAAGATTAAGCTCCCCTCCCAACCGCTGTGAATGTTATCAATAAATCAATGGACTGGCACCCCTGGATCTGCGTGTAAGCTGTCTGGTTTACACCCTATCATCGTTTTCTATAGCCTTGAATGCAGCCGGTTCGGTAAAACGTTATATTCATTATTATCATTATTATCATCATCATCATTATCATCTTTTGTTATTATCATTATCCTTTTCTCACTATTATCATCATTATGTAGTATTTTTAGCAGGTGTGAAGCATTAGAAGAGAGAGAGAGAGAGAGAGAGAGAGAGAGAGAGAGAGAGAGAGAGAGAGAGAGAGAGAGAGAGAGAGAGAGAGAGAGAGAAAGAGAGAGAGAGAGAGAGAGAGAGAGAGAGAGAGAGAGAGAGAGAGAGAGGAGAGAGAGAGAGAGAGAGAGAGAGAGAGAGAGAGAGAGAGAGAGAGAGAGAGAGAGAGAGAGAGAATCATTACATATGTTGATCAGTGTCCTGGTAGGTGTTGAGGAGCGGGACACCCTCCACGCCACTGGTGGCTGAGGAGAAACCTAGCCAGCCAGCAAGGCAGCCAACCAGCCAGCCAAACAACCAGCCAGCCGAACAACCAGTCAACCAGTCAGTCAGCCAGCCAAACAGCCAGTCAGCAAGCCAAACAGCCGGTCAGCCAGGCGACCAGCCAAACAGCCAATCAGCCAATCAACCAGCCAAACAGTTAGTCAGCCAGACAACCAGCCAACCAAATCAACCAGCTAACCAGCCAGCCGACCATCCAGCCACTCAGCCAGGAAACCAAGTCAGTCAGCCAGCCAGTCAGCCCTGGTGGCTGCTTCCAAGCCGACCGCTCATAATTCTCTCTGACGAAAGGCACATTTATCCGCCCGGCTAACTAGCCGGTCAGGGAGGTCTGCTGCGTCTCAACACCGCAACCATCGACAGTCTTGACGAGGCAAAAGATCGTATTTACATCCTGGTGCTGACAGGGACTTGATGGCCAATTGAGATACGAGCCTTCTCTCTCTCTCTCTCTCTCTCTCTCTCTCTCTCTCTCTCTCTCTCTCTCTCTCTCTCTCTCTCTCTCTCTCTCTCGTGCGGTGTTGAGCGCTTCCCGCAAGAGTCCAGCCCTTTTTGGCTAAATTTCGTCGAAGGTACTGGAAGGTACTCTCTGTCTCTCATGTTTTTGTCTTTCTGTTTGTCTGTCTGTTTGTCTCTGGCTGTCTGCCTGTCTCTTTGTCTGTCTTCTCACTCTCTCTCTCTCTCTCTCTCTCTCTCTCTCTCTCTCTCTCTCTCTCTCTCTCTCTCTCTCTCTCTCTCTCTCTCTCTCTCTCTCTCTCTCTCTCTCTCTCTCTCTCTCTCTCTCTCTCTCTCTCTCAATACCTGCTTCGACAACACTAAGGCAATAGATACCATATTTTTGGACTTCCAAAAAGCATTCGACAAAGTTTCCTACGATAAAGTGATGCTTGAAGCCAGGGTGTTGAGGATTACTGGTTGCACAGGAAACTGGAGAGAAAATGAGTTACGTAATAAGAAGCAAAAAGTCGTAGTAAATAGTGAATCAACACAGTGGTCACCCATTATTAATGGGGTCCCCCAGGGCCCATCCTGGGACCTATACGTCTCGTCATTTGTATCAGTGACATTGACGCCGGGCTGAATAATTTAGTGGTCAGATTTGCAGATGGCACAAAGATCGGCATTGCCATATCAACTGAAGAAATTTGTCTAAGATTACAAGAGGATCAAGATGAAATAGCTTTACGGTCTGGAAAAAGGCAAATTACATTTAACTTCAATTGATATCAGCTTTTGCAAATAGGAAACTGCAACAATAAATTCGGTTACACCCTTGGTGCGAGGGATCTAAGAGTCAAATTCTCCAACAACTTCACATTCTCCCAGCACTGTAATGAAGCCAACAAGAAAGCGAATAGGATTCATTACATATAAAAGCAAGGATGTGGCATTGCCACTGCACCTCGAATAGCAAGTGCAGCTCTGAGGCCCCCATTTTAGTGAGGATATTCATGAATTACAAGAAGTGCAGAGAACAGAGAAGAGCAGCTAAATTGTTTCCTTCCTTACGTAACAAAGAATATCAGGACAGACTGCGAGAATCTGTTCACTCTAAGCCAGGGGTGGTTCCGAGGCAAGTTAATAGAATGTTTTCGAATACTGAATGGATGAAGAATGTCGATATAGAAAACTTCTTTACAGTCACACCATTGCTACTAACGAGAGAAAATGAACTAAAACTTAGAGGTTACCCAGTTAATATGAACTTCATGAAATATCTTTTACCAACGACATTATCAACGAATGGAATAAGCTCCCAAAACATGTCATCAAAGCAATACTATTAATATGACCAAAATTTGGCTTGATCATAACCTCTTACTCTCCGGTAACGAATAATACTTATGACCAATCATCAAATCATTATAACGTAGTAGTATATTAACCTACCTTTTCAACCATTGATCTTGTTTTGGCCATGCTGCCGTAACGTACCACTATTGATTAATCCTTGTGACCTGCTTTAAGCTAACAACAAGGAATCGTATGAACCTTCCACATCAGGAGTTATATAGACAAGGTAAATCGCGAGGCTATAGGTCAAAATCTAACTTTACTGCTCTTTATAACAAAGAATTGAAGGGATGCATGTCCTTGATGGTGGAATGCATGACATATTCATATTCACTTAACTATACAACTTTCCTTCAGGCACAGTAGTTCTACAAGCTAATTTTTCTTTTTACCAGTTTCCCGTCCGGAGTGTTGCCGGAGAGAGTGGAGGGTAAGGACAGAGCCTTTGTTTTGCTATTCTTTTCTTCAACCGATCTTAAGGGGACTAGATCCTTTTCGGCAGTGTTAAGGCCACACCACCACGCTTGGACCTTGGGTCTATGTATTTAGGTAACTTTTCTATATCGTGAATAACATTTCTTCGACTCCGTTCTGTCAGCGTATCTTGATCGTGTTATCGGCCTTTATCGGGAAGCAAGGTGGCCTCCGGCACATCAGGGCGCACCTGCAGGGGATCCTTACATGGTGTCGGATAAATAATTCTACTGTACGCTTATTGTACTTCATTTTGTCTTATATTATCTTACTTGTATTACACAAAATCCATTAATGACAATCCTTCCTTTCCGGGTCCCCACTCCTGTGTCGATATCTTGTACCCACTGTAGGCTTTATCCGCCTCTTCATCTAACCCTAGCCATGTACCCTTCACTCATGCCATGCATCCTTCACTCATGCCATGTACCCTTCACTCATGCCATGTACGCTTCACTCATGCCACCAGTGAAATGCTTTATCCGTGTATCATAAGACGAATAAAGATCTTAGAGTAAGAAAATGATAAAACTCAGGTTTTCTTTTTCTTTCATCACCCGAGCATCTCTACCGTGAAGATAACCTCTGTTCACATTACACCACTTGAGATCACACACAGACCCTTAGGGGAAGATAACTCTGGCGTTTCCCGCAAGGGTGACCGATAACCCTGAAACCTCATCCCAAGACCTCAAAAGGATGACTGACTTTTCAAATACTACTACAGTGATGACCCTAAACTATCACGTACGAATACCTGTTGGTTAAATGATAACTCCCGACCTCTCACGTTGGGATAACAAACCTGTCAGCTGACCTCTCACGTGCCAGGAGACGGCACAAGAATAGGAACACTGACTTTCTCCCAGTGTGTGGAGCAGCAAGAGTGGCGCCAGGATAGATCCTGCCTACTGTCCATCACCCTAGCTAACTGGCTAATTGACTGGCTGGCTGACAGGCTAGCTGGTTGGCTGGCTGGCTGGCTAGTTGGCTGGCTGGCTGGCTGGCTGGCTGGCTGGTTGGTTGGCTGGTTGGTTGGCTGGCTGGTTGGCTGGCTTGCTGATGGTTAGTTGGCTGGGTAAGTGGCCGTCCTATCCACAGACCCAAGAAGGCCCTGGCTCCATCACAACTTGCTCTCACTCCTCCGCCTTGATTGCGACACTCCTCCGCCTGCTTCAGATCTGTGGCTCTCCTCAACTCGTACTCGACCAACCCTCATAATCCTGACCCGACATTGGAGTCCCACTCCATCCTCTCAATCTGTCTCCATCTCTACTATCCCTTCCCATCCCAACACTTAGCCTCTATCCCCACAGCCCTTTTTCAGCCTCACAATTCCTCTCTAATTCCTTCCAAACCCAACTGTCCTGTTTATCCTCACAGCTGGGCTCACTCCACAACACTCCTGCAACTTCAGAATCCTTCTCTGACTCATCAATCCTTCTCCAAACCTACAACGTTTTCCAGCCCCCCATAATCTTCCCTCATATTGCAACCATTCCCCACCTCTCTAATGACATCCCCATTTACCATAACCCGTCATCTCCCCTTCCAACATCTCCTTACCAACAATTACCTCTCTCAACTCCTTAGCTCTCTAACCCAACTTCCCACAATCGTCTACCACAACCCATGATAACTCTTGAAACCCCAGCAATAGTTTTCTACTTTCGCATTTTATTACCCCAGAATCGCTCCCAGACTCCCCACATTCAACCCCAAACCCTTCGCATTCACTTCCTAACTTCCCACAATCTCCTTCATCTCCGACAATCCCTCCCGACTCTCCACAGCCTCTCTACAGCCTCCCCAATCCGTCCCATCTCCCCATCCCCTGGTATCAGATGCAGGGACCCTGTATTAGCCGGTACCGAAGGGTTCCCTAAGGTCTGCTGCCCTTCCTACCACCTCGAACCTGCCTGTGAGAGGAACACTGTGTTGTGAGTCCCCCCACCCCCCAAGTCTTACCTCACCCATAAGAGCATACGACCCGCGTGTTGTACGATCTGTGCGATCCCCCCTCCACGCTTCCCCATTCATCTCTGGGATCACGGAATGCCTTATCTACATGTCGTTCCTCATGTTGCCCGCTATCAAGATTGCCTTAGCCCTTCCTCTGGCGACCGACGCCTTCAGAAGGATCACTAAGGGTGGGCCAAGCCTCGCGTCCCTCGATGACAGTCCTGATAGCGTCCTCACACGACCCAGGCACTGTAATCTATATTACTCTCTCTCTCTCTCTCTCTCTCTCTCTCTCTCTCTCTCTCTCTCTCTCTCTCTCTCTCTCTCTCTCTCTCTCTCTCTCTCTCTCTCTCACGTTCATAACAAAGGTGTCTCGTGACGTTAAGAACAAACAGGTTTGCTTACAGAATTCGTAGTATGAAGTACGTTAAGGGAGCTAGTAGACGACCAGGAGCCGAGAAAACCCACATGATTATAGCCTCTCGTTATCTCAAAAGTGGTTTAGAGATTATCTCCTCTGCATCCGTATCGTGTCTCTCATCACCACACACAGAAGAAGCTGCTGCTGCATCTACATTCCCCCCTCCCCAGATCAAAATAAACATCTGCAAGACACTGATCCCCTTCCATATTCGACTCACCATCCAAAGCATGATACGCTGTTCCCTCTGACGCTTCACCATCTCCTATTCTGTGTACTACATATCACTACCATCACTATCTGCTTGGCCTCGTCCAGCTCCGCGTATGAAGCGAGAGGCACAGTAGCTTGCCTCAATAACCATAAATCACTTTACTCTCTTCTTACAGCTTTCAGCTCGCCAGACCTTTAATGGTCTCCGAACATGGACGGCCCTAATCAAGGATGTATCTTCGTAAACAGATTCGAGTCCCAGGTTGCTGTAGCTCCGCCCTGAGTATGTACACCCCCAAGGCCTTATCTTCGGTGTGATCGCTGTGCATGTTATTGGAAGCTTTCTACTGTAATTATATATTGTAAATCAGATGTTTTACAGCGTGGAGAGTCGTCACGTCCAGGCCAAGAGTCGTAAATAACAATTACTACTGCTAATTAGTATTTATCAACTTATGGGCAACTCGTGTGTATAATTCAGCCCAGGTTTCCGGGTAGAACCCTTCAGGTAGGGAAAGAAAACGTGACACGAAAACGATAGAACATTCTTAATCAAATTATTTTCCTCATGCAATAAAAACGAATTGCATTATCAAAATATATGAGCCAATGTATATGCAAATGAAATTAAGATATAAAAAGCTTTTAGATTTAGAGACAACGTATGTGCATATGGTCACATTAACATCCGTCTCACCAACGCAGGAGATCAGGTTCCATCTAGCATAGTGCACCCTCAACCCCCAGCTTAGTCAGGCACATCTATTTTGGTCATGATCCAATCATCTCGTTTTTCTCATAGTCTCAAATTCCTAAAGTTCCGAAGATGATCTGCGGAGAAATAAAATCTAAATGACTTTTTTTTAAGGAAGATAAAGATTATTCAACAGATCTAAATGACCAGTTATATACATCTTAAACGAAGTGAAGGGGAGTTGTGTATGTATGTGAGCAGTTAACACATGATGTATGACTTGGGTGTCAGACTCACAACTTCAATATTTCCGACCACAAACAAGAATGACTCGTTTACAACCCTTATACAGCACGGCCAGGGTTCACGTGTCTGCTTCGTGGAACTGAGAGAGCATTCATCTCACAACACATATTATAAGGAATGGGTAAAATGTTATCATAAAGATGTTTCTCTTTTAGAACTTTATACATGCTAGATGTGGGCGTAGGAAACTTGTGGTTTCAAGTGTGTGATTAATACTGGTGGATGGTAGTATATGATCTCGAACGGGTTCATGCGTTTGGATGACTAAAATTTTTCTCTACTTCTCTCTCTCTCTCTCTCTCTCTCTCTCTCTCTCTCTCTCTCTCTCTCTCTCTCTCTCTCTCTCTCTCCATACACACATACCATCAAAAAAGTGATCATGCAGTGTTTTATTTTGATTCTATGCTGGAATACAGCAAATTTCGTGCCTGTATTTAAGAGATGTGACCGGAAAATTCGCGGTGGTGATTACAATACCAATGAAATAGATAACCTGAAAGCAAACGGGCAGCTATTCACGAGGGAGAAACTACCTAACTGGGGAGAGGTCATGCATGATAAGTGTCAAGGTTTCTACGATAGAGTGAACTCCAGAAGAGATCTGGTGAGTAGACCCAGTGTTTCTGGAAGGCCATGAAAGCATTTGACACTATAGTCCATCAAAGGGTAATCTAAAACCTTGATCTACGAGCCAGAAAAAGTGGTGGACTCCTGCCTGCACTGGGTTGTTGATTACCTTTGTGGAGAGGAGCAAGACCGCAAGTTACAGGAGCGCCTTCGAGATGGGTTGAGGATACCAGTAGGGGTGCTTGGGGGCTCGGTCCTAGGCCCATTGGTATTCTAGGTGCATAGGAATTACATGATACGCCTGATGGAATGGACCCGACTCTGAACATGTCTGCAGATGATGCTAAGCTTACGAGAGAGACGATGATGATTGCATCAGTTGACAGTGGGACCTTGACAAAGTTACTCTGATGAATTTTGAGTGCAATTCAATCCCAGTAAGTGCAAGGTATTGAAGATGGGACACAATGAAAGAAGATTTCTGTGCCATTATCACCTCCCGGGGTAAAAGGCTACGGGAATATATGTGTGAAAGAGACCTAAGTGTCGACAACATGCCACGTCTGGCGCTGAGGCACTACATTAGGAGAACCGTGAAAGAGGCGAACCTTCTACTGGGACAGCCTGCTCTGCATCTAAGCATATGGAGAAAACATATGAAATATATTGATCGAAGTTGGATAATACCTCTCGTGCCTCGTCACGAAGATATAACTGAGAAGGTCCAGAGGAGAGCAGCTCAGATGATATATGAATTACGACAGTTAAGCAATGATGAGGGGATGAGGGTTATGAATTAACCAACCGTGGAATAATGATAAGATTCTGCCGGCAGAGGCAGGGCCAACGCGTAGCACTCACCACAGGAAAGCATGTCGTGTGGGTTACCTGCTGTCATGTGTCATGTATGAGCGGGAGAGATTGTATCTTCCTGGAGTGAAAACTATTAGCCCACGCGTAGATAAGGTTGGAAGAATAGACACATACCTGGGCTAAGGGAGTGACAGTTGACAGCCACTTAAATGCTGGCTGACGGTGCATCCGTCTCTAATCCTCCCCATGTCCAGGCGGAGGAGAAGAAAAGAAAAAGGTGACTTGAACAAAACTTTCAAGTGTGTAAATCAATTAGACGACGTCGACAGACGACAATCATTATGAGAGGCACAACCAGGGTAATTGGATAAGGCGGGTAGACACTAGAGCTAGTAAGAACGGGACTTAAAGGAGTGAGGTGGAAGTGTAGGGTTGTGGCCGCTCCTTGCTGGAACAGACTAAAATGGAAAAATGTTTAAAAGGAAATTTCATGGCAGAGTTCAAACGAACATTTTTTCTCCATACTGTAGAAACAGATGATAACACCACAGCTGACAACCATATACATGTATCTGCTACATTGGTTTTCTCTCCAAGGTAACGATAGCTCTCTCTCTCTCTCTCTCTCTCTCTCTCTCTCTCTCTCTCTCTCTCTCTCTCTCTCTCTCTGAAACATTTAACCAGCACTTTTTTGTGGGGAAAGTCATTTATTTTCAGTCTCTTGTAAGTGAGGGCAACTTAGGTGTCTGTAAGTATGATGGACTGGTACACAGATGTTCGGGTCTTGTAATATTGTGTTGTTCACTTATCTCACTACAGAAAACACTATTACATTTTCCCTTGTCATATAGACTCATATAGATCATTCCATTTTGATCAAAACTTCATCTGAATTCATAACAAGCTATATTTTTACCATCGCTAGGTACCATTACATTTTTCATCTATATTTTTTCCAAATCATTTCACGTCAAAAGGGAATAGATGGGATGAGATAAGTGGAGGGTTGAGGCAATTCATCATGATGATCAGGAACCATCTCTGA
>NC_092233.1:3152500-3170000 GCF_036320965.1 Panulirus ornatus | reverse complement strand
AGTAACAAAAACTAAACACGCCAAATGACTCTGCCAACCCAGAAGCCTGATCCTCTCTATGTTGTTTCTTCTTTGTGTTGACTCTATCTCATAAGCTTTTTTTTGTACGTTGAAGGCTACAGTCACGGACACAAATCCACATCAAGGCCGGGCCTAAATTGAAATATTGAGAAATTAACGAAAGAGACAAAGAAGAAACAATGGAGAGTATTAACGAACTTTGGAGGATGTCGTAAACCTTTTAGAATGTGACAGACCGTAGTTACTGGGAAAGACATGGGAGGGTAAAGAGTTCCAAAGCTTCGACGTGTACGGGAAGAAACAATTACAATAACGTTTCACCTTTGAGTTACCAGCGAGCGGCCACACAGTAATCATGTGACGCATCAGCTAGTGTTGGAAAATCACAAGCAACCAGACTATGGGAGCAAAAACCAAACTAATACCTATAGAAGAGGGAAAGTGAATAATCATTGCGGCGTAGGGCAAGCAGGTTGGGTTTTGAAGTTAGCCTAGGAGACCTTATAAGTCGGACCACTTTCGACTCATCTCTGTCAAGTAAGGATGCAGAGCTAGAACCATCCCAAATGTGAGAGCAGTACTCCATACAAGGACGGTTAAATCATCTGTAATCATTTGCAGAACTGAAGGATGTGGAGGAATGCTGTGTTGAGTCGTCAGCTTATGAGTGCATTTGGTTATTTGTAGAAGAAAAGAAATCGTTGATAAATAGGAGAAAAAGTGCAAACTCTTGAGGGACACCAGTGTTGATAGAGAAAGGGGGAGCGGCTAATCCATCACCAACCACGGAGATAGTTCGGCCAGAGAGGAAGCTAGATATGAGGGAGCAAAGTGAGGGAAGGAAGCCAAAAGTGGGAAGCTTAGAGATGAGACCCTGTTGCCATGCCCTTCTTCCCTTCTTTTGTTTATGTCGTCAGTTCGTACTTACACTTCCAGTGTTTATGTTGTAAGTTCATGTTTACACTTATGGTGTTTATATTGTCAGGTCAAGCTTATACTTCTAGTGTTTATATCGTGAGTTCACACGTACACTTCTTGTGTTTATGTTGGAGTTCATGTTGACACTCTTAGCGCTTACAGTGAGCTTTCATGTTCATACCTCTAGTGTTCAGTGCCTTCATGTTCATACCTCTAGTGTTCAGTGCCTTCATGTTTACGCTTCTAGTGTTGATGGTGTAAGTTCATGTTTATAATGCTAATGTTGATACTGTGAGTTCATGTTCACACTACTAGTGCTGATGTTGTGAGTTCATACTTACGCTTTTATGAACAGAATATTGTACCACCACATGCAAATCACCAGCACCTATTGTGTACAGATTACGACTTAGTTTTGCAGTTTGGTAATGTCTTATGAGACGATCTCTCGCATAGCAGTTATATTATTGTATTGCTATCTTATATGACGAATTTAGCGAGTAAAAGTATATATATATATATATATATATATATATATATATATATATATATATATATATATATATATATATATATATATATGAAAACGAAGGAAAGGAATATATGGAGGAGGGAAGAGATAATTACTGACATAAGTGGGGTATAAATTGTTATTATGTTATGTATAGATATATATGAGAAGATAGCTGGCAACATAGAATAACCGATAATTACAGGTAGATGAATTAGGAAAAGCATAGTTAGAAGATAGGCTAGAAAATACAGAAGAATAAGAGAGGGAAGAAAACGTAGACTATCTAAAAGTCTGATAAAGAAAACGAATGGGGTATAAACAATATTTTCGGGGCAAGCGTCCCTTATGCATTAGTCAGGACGGGACTGCTCATTTGCATAATAAATATTATCACAGATACACCTAAAAGGAGGTTGTTCATCCAGACAAGCTTTTAATATGAGAGTCATAACCAGGGCGAGATGACAAGCTGTCAGCTAGTCCTGTCAAGCCTCTGGGTCGAGTTGCCTTTCCAAGTGACACTGTTAAGTCGCGCTGTCTAGCGACACTGTCAAGCCACAATATGCTGTCAAGGGTTGCTATATAATCACATTGTCAAGGATCTCGTTCAAGGGACATTGCTAAATTACCTAAGCAATCTATAATGTCACTAACGCTCTCCAGTGATACGGTTTACCATCCAACTGAAGACGAACTACTGATCCAAGATTTACAATCTCTGCTGTCAAACCACATTGTCAAGATATCACAAAAATAAGTCGTCATACTGTCAAGATATCACACTAATAAGTCGTCATACTGTCAAGATATCACACTAATAAGTCATACTGTCAAGATATCACACTAATAAGTCGTCATACTGTCAAGATATCACACTGATGAGTCATACTGTCAAGATATCACACTAATAAGTCATACTGTCAAGATATCACACTGATAAGTCATACTGTCAAGATATCACACTGATAAGTCATACTGTCAAGATTAAACATTTTCAAGAACTTCTAACAAACCAATCTGTCAAACCATCCTGTCAAAACTATTACTTTCACAATAAGGATATTTTTCTACGAGTTATCTCTTTCGTTAGCTGAGAAGGAACGGCTAACTTCATGCCTTAATCAAGGCCATCTTATTAACATAATATATATATATATATATATATATATATATATATATATATATATATATATATATATATATACAACAGTCTCGTCCAGGTAACCATGTTATCGACCAACCCTTGAGGAGGATAAACAGTTGGGTTGACTGTGGGCCAACTACCGCAGTCAAAGTTCAAACCTATGCGCTCTACCCCGGATGGCCCAAGAATGCGTCATGGTCAGCAACGCTAACTGCAACATTTTGAAGGTGACAGAGTCAAGCTAAGTTATATCACATTACGAATTCAGTCCCCACTCCCAGGCTACAGCAGTATACACATTCAGTCCCCACTCCCAGGCTACAGCAGTATACACATTCAGTCCCCACTCCCAGGATACAGCAGTATACACATTCAGTCCCCACTCCCAGGATACAGCAGTATACACATTCAGTCCCCACTCCCAGGCTACAGCAGTATACACATTCAGTCCCCACTCCCAGGATACAGCAGTATACACATTCAGTCCCCACTCCCAGGCTACAGCAGTATACACATTCAGTCCCCACTCCCAGGATACAGCAGTATACACATTCAGTCCCCACTCCCAGGATACAGCAGTATACACATTCAGTCCCCACTCCCAGGATACAGCAGTATACACATTCAGTCCCCACTCCCAGGATACAGCAGTATACACATTCAGTCCCCACTCCCAGGATACAGCAGTATACACATTCAGTCCCCACTCCCAGGATACAGCAGTATGCACATTCAGTCCCCACTCCCAGGCTACAGCAGTATAACCATTAACATCCACAAACCCCCACCCCACCAGCTGCTGGAGGCTACATTCCCATAACAATGCCTTACATTCACACCTCAAAGCTCACGACTACCAGATATAAGCTATTACTGCCATTGAATCATAGTATGTGATATATTGTTTTAACCCAGCTGTCTCTCTCGGGCAAAGACATATATTACTCAAATATACTATGACTCAGAGTAGGAGAAAATAATCCTCTTTCTTAATGAGTATATTCTCGTATATAATGTGGAATACTCCTACTGAGCTACATTTAACATTCTTCTCACAGAGGACACTATTTATCACATCTAAATTAAACCTTTTGGTTTCAGTGTTCCATCATAGTTGAAATGACAGGTTCCTTGCACTAATTTCTCCAGTGGATAATCTTCTTACATGACTTAACAATTAAGTGAATCTCTCTCTCTTCAAAAATTAGTTTCGTACACCACACTTCATTTGCATACCAGTCATCTTTTTACCCACTCTGGGATGAAGGATTACCCATCCAGAGTCTTTCATTCTGTCTATAATTCATAACTCAGAGCTTTGCCACAGCTTACCACTGAAATGAACCTCAGCTTGAGTGGTCAGTGTGAGATCAAGCTGCGTGTATGAATACCTAGATTCATACTGTTACAGTAAGTGCAGTAGGAGAGGAATGTCCCCTGTCTAGTTTTGGGTTTTATGTTAATTAATTCAAATTACCTCAACATTAAGCTCTGCATGAAGACTACATGCTCGATCAAGAGCACACACACACACACACACACACACACACATACACACACACACACATCATATCCCCAAGTACATAATGTATAACCCTTAACATTTGCTCTGTAACATTTCCTGCGTATCTGCCACTCTGACTATGTAAATGTACCTCACTCATGTACTTGTCCAAGACATAGGAACCTCCAGCCCACCTTGATCTTGAGCTCTTTTATGATTACTTAATTAGTGACTAACATGACCTCAGGGTTTGGTAATATCTGTAACATCTTAACTATGTTTCTCCAGCCGAACAGGTGCCCTAGATTCAATAACCCGTTTATTTACATTATTATTATTATTACTATTATTATTATTATTATTATTATTATTATTATTATTATCATTATTAATTATTATTATCATTATTGTCAATTATTATTACTATTATTATTATTATTATTATTATTACTATTATCATTATTATTATTATTATTATCATTATTATTATTATTATTACCATTATTATTATTATTATCATTATTATCATTATCATTAATAATTATCATTATTATTATTATTATTATTATTATCATTTACACACATACATACACACACACCCACACAGACACGTACTATCATCACCATCAAGGAAGAGATAAGAGTAAGGGGTGATCTGATCACAACCTTTTAAGTTTTCTAAACTTGCTTGATGAAGAAAACGGTGAACAATTCCTCTAAAGATATAAGAGTGTAGCAATCACAAACCATAAGAAAAAATAAAGCAAGAAACTTGTTAAAGATTTGAAGAAGTAGCTTTGCAATATAAAAGTGATGGATGAGAAGAATAAAACGAATTATGAAATCATGAATGTGAACAGAATATCTAAGTTTAAAAAGCTTTTTGATAGAAGACAGAGATTAAGAGATGCCGGCCCCCCCCACGAGTATGAAACTCACCCCCTAACCCCTCTCCCGTACGGTACGAATGCGTAATTACGCACAGGCACACGAGATAAGAAAGGGGAAATAGAGTATCTTTGAAAAGTATATCAAAATAGCAAGATAGAACCCAAAAATATTCAGTAATTCATTAGAAGTAAATCATCAGTTTAAGATCATGTAATCATTCATCAGGATTCACAGATATTAACTGTAAGGGATGTTGTAAGATGTGCGAGGAGCTTAAGTTCAAAAGTATTTTTCACAGTGGAAGACACCGTGGCTCTGATGACAGTGAGATGAAACTGGGACCAGGTCTTAGAAAGCGCCTGGTCCTGAAGCTTCTCCATTTGTGCTGGGTTTGCGGATACATTTGACAATCCGCTTCGAATGTTCACTGCGTCGCTACAGGAAGGTCCAGTGCGAGGGGAGTGCAAGAGGACAGATGTCGTGCCTATGTTCAAGAAAGGAGACCCAGAATAGATGACTGTATGTAAAATAGAAGCAACCTGAGCTAACGAAATCTTGGATTTAGAGAGAGGAGGTCATGCGAAACAAATCTCTTAAACATGAATGAAGAAATGGACTACGCATAAGACAGCTGATAGAGATGCCTATTGAACTGCCAGTAGGCATTAACACAATACCGCACAGGAGACTGGTAAAGTAACTGAATCTTCAGTCTGGAAAAATGAGGGGAAAACACCTTTGACAGACAGAAATCTACCCTAGCTGAAGGAGACGAAGGACGCATGTCAAAGGATCCGCTCTCGAAATGAGTTGAGGATGCCATCTGTGTGCCACAGGGCCCCGTCCTAGAACCACTCCTCTTCTTGATCTCTGTATATAACCTGCCAGAAGGAGTGAACTCATACCAAAATATGCTTGTGCATGATAATACGGTCATCAGGGTGGTAAAGAAAGTTCAGAATTTACCTGTCTTACAACGAGACCTTCCCAAATACCAAAGTTGGTCTTATGTTTGAATAGATTCTCTACCTAACTTGTCGACAGCGCAAGCTAGAAAATGCCTTTCAGGTTTGGTAACAGTGCTTAAAGAATTGACTGAGATGGTCTGGCGATGGACATCAAAGATCGTACCAGAGTTAAGACAACTGAGTAGCAGTGAAGGATTAAAGGCCAGGAGTTTGTTCCACCATGGAAAAGAGAAGAGTGAGGGGTGACTTAATTATAATTCGTCTGATGACAGAAACAGAGAAGATTTCTTTGAAAAATGCCAAGATAGAGCAGCCAGAGTCTATACCGCGAAATTAAGCAAGAAGCGTTAGTCCAGACGTAAGGAAATGCTTCCATACTTTAAGATTAAAAAAGTTTTTTGATGGTTCAGTGAGTTCAAGAGCGGAAGCTCTACGAGTGTAGAACTCCCTACCAGCTCTGTGCTGTTAGTACATTACGTACAGTACTTCTAGTGAGAGAGGAAATCTGTCAACCAAAAATCAAGGCTCTCGTTGAGCCACATTTATTTATTGGTCTTGTCCAAAATGGTGACAATTTATGACAGGGCAGGTAGTGGCGGCTGTCATACCGTGACAGGAACTGTCATTTCTTCGAGCTTACTGATATAAATGGTTGAAGTAGGGGAAGAGGGGAAAGGGGATGTTTAATTTTTGTTTGTTGAATATAATATCATTACTTAAACTGACATTCAATGTCCTAAAAAGATTTAGGAATGAGGAGTTGTAGTAATGCTAAGAGTGAGTTAGATCTACGACCAAGAGACCTGGACTTGGTGGGTGTAACAAGACACATCTGGAAGAATGTTTTCGACGCAGGAGGCGCGGGCTGCCAGGTGTGGCAGGGAGAACGTCTTTGGGCACCAATCCTCCACCTTCCATCTGCTGAACTATCCTGTCTCCACCTATGTAGATTAGGAATGTAGGATGCTATTACTGTCCTCCAGCAGATAACCGTGTCACAGAACATCGGGGGACCTGTTATCTGGCTTTACCATGTACTCGCATGTACCTGTCACCTCCACCTGTCACCTCCAGTGTCACCTCCACTGTCATCTCCACCTTTTCCTTCACTGTTACCTTCACTGTCACCTTCTCCAGTCCCTCCACTGTCACCTCCACCTGTCCCCCATCTGACTTAAGCTTCTCGTTCCACATGTTAACACAGTCGTGTCCCCCTCTCGCTAATGGCCTACCTGTGTACTACACCCGAGCACACCTGTGCACTACACCCCAGAACGCTCGTGTACTACACCCGGAGCACACCTGTGCACTTCAGCTGAACACACTTGTGTACGACCACTACACTGCAAGCTCACCTCTGTACGACCATTATGACGCGAACAAACGTGTATACGACTACTGTGTCCTGAGTACACATGAGTAGAAAACCCGAGCACATTTGTGATATACACCCAAACATATCTGCGCACTAAGCCTCGAGTACATCTGTGTACTACACCTCGAGTACATCTGTGTACTACACCTCGAGTGCGTCTGTGATCTAAAACGAGCAAACCTGTGTTCTACACCCCAAGCACAACTATATTTTGCATGCGAGCAAACACACCTGTGCACTACCTCCTGACCACACCTGTACACTACATCCGAACCCACCTGTGAACTACATCGAGCACATGTCTGCAGTATCCCTCACATACCTGTTTCGTGCATCCGAACACATCTGTATACTTCACTCTAGCACACCAGTGTACTACACCTCGAACATACAGCGAGGTTACCCCCGGACACACCTGCCACGGCTGGTGAGGGAGGAGCCAGGGAGGGTGTAAGTCAACGAAGGCACTGGACTCTCATCATTAACTGTGAACACAAGTTCCCATAAACGTCGCGTGGGACAAGATAAACACTGTCGACGGCAGGCGCTCCGCAGGGCTGTGATCCCCGCCCGGTTCAGCGAAGGATGTGAGAGATTTATGCCGATAAGAGGTCATCATTAGACGCTATTTCTGTCCAGGGTACTGTAAGCATCAATTTTAGGGAGTGATTTAAACGTGAAAACCAACTTCGTGGTTGGCGAAGGAAAACAAAAAAAATAGCAATATTTCACGTCTTTTTTTAATCTATTTATCCTAATTTTTCATTAGAGGTTTTCGCTCAGGATTGTATCTCATGTAAGAGTTGTACAGTGAAGTTCATATTTTACGTAAAGGTTCAACAGTGAGATTCACATTCTAGGTAAAGGTTCAACAGTGAAATTCACATTCTAGGTAAAGGTTCTACAGTGAAACTAACGTTTCCTGCAAGGGTTGTACGGTAACGTTAATATTGTATATAACAAAGCTACAGTGAGATTCATATTCCATGCGATGGTTGTACAGTGAATTCAGTATTCTATATAAGGGTTGTACAATGCTTTTTCTATTTCATGTATGGGTTGTAGAGTGAATTTCATACATTTCAAAGCATAACCTCTCATGAAAGATCTAATTTCATTTTGAGAAAACGTATACAGTTTTTGTTCCATACTTAATGTTTGACGTCGATGTATTTACTGAAAAATTTATACGAATATTCATTGAATTCCTTGCGAGTTAGTCATTAGGCAAATCATCTTATCTCTGCTTTACAAATGGAGATCTTTGATGTTGTGACTACATTATACTCCGGGAGAGGCGAGAAATACTTCTGCATCATCCTAACTCAATATCTTTAAGACTTGCTTTGTTGAGTCTTACACCTAAGTCACCATAAGTCTCTTTCAACGTTACTACAAACCATTGTGACGATCGAGGGAACGTATGTTCAGTGGTCAGGATTTAACTGTTCAAGGATTTTTTTAAGAAAGGCCGAGTTGTATGTTGTGAACACACATACACACAGCCTGATGTCTTACCCTCATCCCACAACAACCTAAATGATACCACTGAATAATTTCCAGTATGATTACCATGTTGGTGTAGCTTGGCTGGTCGATATACGTCTTATTTTCATCATTCTATGTACTGATTGGACGCGTTTTTTCTTTTACTTTATTTTTTCCGATGATCACGAGTTTCAAGCTGACGTTCGCAAATATTTTCTTGCTTTGGAAAGTCCGACCTTTTTTCTAGTGTGTCCGTCTATGTAAACTCGTTACCAGCTCTTCCCTCTGTAATGAGTGGTTTCCCTGTCAATGTTTCCAGGTGTTCGATGTATTTCATTTGAATGATTTGAACAGAAACACGTGTGTGTGTGTGTGTGTGTGTGTGTGTGTGTGTGTGTGTGTGTGTGTGGAGAGGAAAAAAAAGAGCATAACATGAACATATTAGAGAAGGAAGTTGAGGGTATGTGAGATAGATTTAAGAAATCTGACAGCGACGAAGACTGGGAAAGACACTTAGAAAGGAGAGAAGGAATAGGGACTGGCAAGAGTGGGACGAAGGTAGAGAAAAGGAGGTGAAGGAGGTGAGAGGAAAGAGGGAAGGGGTAAGAGTAGACTGAGTGAAAAAAGATGTAGATTGAGGAGGAGAATAGGAGTAATAATGGAGAGGAAAAGGAAGAACAGGATGGAAGAGGAAGGAAGGAAGGAGGATAACATGAACAAGAGAATAACGAGAGGACGTGCAAAAGTAGCAGAAGATGTGGGAGGTACAGGAGGAAGGGAAGGGAGAAGAGAAGGGAGAGAAGGAGGAGGAGGAGGAGGAGGAGGAGGAGGTGGGGTGAGGCTGAGGAGTGAGGTAGGCGTGGGGCGGGCTCGGGCCTGATAAACCACACCTGTCAGCCCGGCTGACGCGGGAGATGCCTCCCGAATTGATGCTGATTGTCAGCTTCCCTATCTGGCTATCATCAAATTACCGACCCGGCCCGTCAGCCTTCACGTAAACCTCCCAGTCCCGCTGCACCGGGTCCGGCCTGCACCCCCTCCCCTCCTGCAGCAGCAGCACCGGGTCCGGCCTGCACCCCTCCCCTCCTGCAGCAGCAGCACCGGGTCCGGCCTGCACCTCCTCCCCTCCTGCAGCAGCAGCACCGGGTTCGGCCTGCACCCCCTCCCCTCCTGCAGCAGCAGCACCGTATCCGACCTGCACCCCTCCCCTCCTGCAGCAGCAACAGCAGCGTCAGCAGCAACAACAACATCTACAACAACAACAGCAACAGTAGCAACAGCAAGCAAGTAGCAGTATCAACAGCAACAAAACAGCAGCAGCAATAACAACAAGAACAACAACAGCAGCAGCTTGCTCCTTCTTTCCTTATATTTTCATTTCTTTTTCTTGTTAATGTCTGTCCTTTCCATTTCCCTGGCTCATTTTGAGCGTCAGTCTCACCCTAAAGTCTCTCTTTCCCTGATGTGTGACCCATTCTTCCTCCTCACCAGTGACCTGCAGACTGGACTCACGAGCAAGATCTTAAAACTTTTCTGTGATAAGAAATTAAGATATGAAACTCAAACAATGGAATATTACTTTATGCTTCAGGTATGCAGACGAACTGACACCGTGATCAGAGGCATAGGGAATGGATTCCGTGTCGACACATGCAGAGCCAAAGTCATGTGTGACGCAGGACTCAGAGTCAGGTAATAAAACCAAAAGAATATCAAGTTTCGTGGCAAGATGTGAACTATGTCACACTCACTCTTCATAACGCTCTAGTAAACCCCTATGTAAAATACTCTATTCATTTCTCGTCACCAGATTTTGCCAAAGCCGAAGAAAATAAGATTAGAATTGACAGAAAACAAATTAGATTTGTCACTCAAAAGTAAGTCGTTGGGAACAGTAAACTCAGAGATCTAAAATAATTTTCTATCGAAAAATGTTAGATTGAGCAGATCAGTAGAAGTTTTCAAAATAGCAAATAACCTCGATAATACAAACGTGGGCCAAAGTGTTTTCAACAATAGAGTTGCAAAACAGGAATTAACTACCATTAGATATTGTGAGGTTGATTCTCACTGTACTTAAAACATCGATAAAAAGCATTCATGATACTAATGCTGTTCCTTCATTTCTGACTTGACGAGGACCATTTTGGTCCCTATGCCCACTTGGGCTCACCTGTCACCCTCCTATGTCCATGTACTGTACCCACTGTCCGCTCTGTACTGGCCTTCTCCCGACCCTTCGCCATGTACCCTTCACTCACACTATTACTGAAACGTTTACCTGTATGTGTTTAGACAAACGAAGATTTTAAAACAAGAATTAGATTAATATTTCAATGATATTAGTTATCAGTGAATGAAGCTCAGTACACTCTGAAGTGCAACTATTTAGACTTCTTTCTTCATACAGAGTTGCAGCTACAAGGCTTTCTTCTCCAGAGCGTTCGAGCGATTGAGATTAGATTATACCGTGTTTACCATTAATCCTCTCTTACAGAATATCTGTACTCTCTCTACAGCACAAGGCGTTCCTTCGTAGCCATTATCCTAGGTGGCTGATATGGCGGAGGAAGTAGCGGGTGGCGAGAGGCATTTCTGCTTGCTATTCTCTCTACAGTGATCTAAAAGAGCGTCCAACACGACCCTTGACCACACTACTTTCATCATGACCCGGGACGACATTGTTGGAGCTCCTAATACGACTCATAGAGCACATAACAGAGGTTCCAGCACGACCCTAGAGCACATTAGCTGAGGTTCCAGCATAACCCTAGACCACAATGGTGAGGTTCCAGCACAACCCTGGACCACAATGGCAGAGGTTCCGGCACAACCTTGGACCACAATGGCAGAGGTTTCAGCACAACCCCGGACCACAATGGCAGAGGTTCTAGCACAACCCCAGACCACATTGGCAGTGGTTTAAGCACAACCCCAGATCGCATTACTAGAGATCCACGACATCACTGGAACTCATTGGCAGAGGTTCCAGCACAGCCCTATAACTACACTGACAGAGATTTCAGCACGACACTGGACCACACTGGTAGATGTTCCAGCGCAACCCTGAATCATACTGGCAAAGATTTCAGCTCATTCCTGGACTCCAGTGGTATAGCTTCCAGTACATCCCCGAACTGCGTCGGCAGGGCGTCCAGTACGACCCTGGACATGCCCTACAGACACAACCGATCATTCGTCGAAGGTTACGCCCTCAGGCAAGTCGCCCTGGCAGCCTAATTAAGCAGGGAGTCAACCCATGGCATCCGGTACTTGGCAAGAGTTAACTAATTGCCAGGGCGGCCGCGTAATGACCAGCTAACTGGCAATCTCCCGATGTTCTAATGATTAGTCTTTATCCCTAATCAAATCAAGCTGTCTGTCTGCAGGACACGAACTGTGGCCCCGCCGGGGGTGGACACCCGTGGGGCCTGAGAAGGCTGGTGGTTGGGGGTGGTGGCTGGGGAGTTGATGGCTGGGGAGGGTAGTGGTTGAGGAGGGTAATGGCTGGAGAGCTGATGGCTGGAGAGGGCGGTGGCTTGGAGAATGTGGTGACTAAGGGAGGTGATGGCTGTGGATGGTGTTCGCTGGGGAAGTGATGGCTGGGGAGGGTGTTCACTCTTGTAGGTGAAGGTGTTCGCTGGGGAAGGTGATGGCTGGGCAAGGTAATGTGAAAGTCTTTTTTCTTTTCTAATACTCTCAGGTCAAGATGGCCCACATGGAGTCTTGTGCTGGTGATATTGGCATTATAGAGATTGTTGGTGTCGTGTGCTGGTCAAACTAGCATTAAACAGGTTTTCTTAATATCATCTTAAACTAATTAGCAAGTGGCAGTTGACAGCTTTTTACGCCAGACTGTGTTGCCATTAATTAACGAGAGATATGTGGATACATATGTTTATTACATTCTGCTCGAAAGTCTTAATTGCTCTATTCTCATGGACGTGGACGTAACCCTTAGCCATAGGCAAGCCTACTTCTAATCTGGTCTCTCAATGGAATCTTCCTCCTTTACTTCTGAGCACAGTTGAGGTGGAGATGATTAATATATATATATATTTACACAAAAAACTAATGAAATATACTTATTTGCAAATACCCACACTTCACGCCTTCCTAACCAACCTCCTTGCTCCTCCCCATTCGTCTGCATCCTCTCCAGGTGTTTCTTTTGGACAGTACCCAAAACAGCAAGAGCAGAAGTTTATCCCAGTGGAAACCATGTTGGTTGAAGAGGTAGAATAATGAGAGGTCTTACAACAGGTACAAAAAAGGGTTGATTATAGGACTTCATGTTCTGTAAGATCCAGGTCTTGAAAGTGAAAAGATTAAAGGAAGTGGAAAATAACGAGAGAAGAAAATTACAGAGCCTTGTCATGCAAGGAACTAACATACCATAACGGCCAGTCCTCGTGTGGCTGGTCTCCACACAGTAACTATGGGAAGACTGAACATTTGTGAGCTATGGCCCCAAGTCTTTGGGGCTGGAAGTCCAGCAGACACATTACGAATACAGTAGCTGTAATAACGTCTGTGGAATCGAGAGAAGGAAGTACTTTCACAGGCGATGGAGAGGGATGGTGAAGCAGGTGGCAGCATTCATTTCCACTCTGAGCTGTAACAGGAAAGATGGATAGAAAAGACTCACCCCAAAATATGCGAGCAGTATTCCAAAGAAGAATGAATAAGACCCGTGCACATAAGGAATAGCTGCTCAGGAGCAAAAACAATTACATCGCCTATACAACACCACCAGCTTTTGGAGGGATATTTTTTTTGTATTGTTCATAATGTTGGGTTTCCAGAACAGATAGGGTGATATGGTTATACCCAACATGTTTATGTTACTGAAGGGTTAAACTGTAGTATTCTGATATATGGTATCAGGGAAAGTGTGATGTAAGGAGATGATAGGTAGAACTTGTGGTTTTGCACTGTGAAATTGAACTAGCTCGCTGATTCCCCCATCGGAGATGTTTCACAGATCCGAATTAAGAGAGAAAATGTAGCCAATGAGGAAAAAAGAACAAGTTATTATTCGTATCTTTAACGATTCGTTCAACTGCACCCACTAGTAGATCATCCCAAACATTAACAATCCTGATGAAGATAAACTTGTTCCCTTCATTCGTCCATGAGTTTGTGTCCAACATTATCAGTGGACCTCAGAGTGATCTGCTGTTGTCTTCTTAGATTGAGATCATTGTTGTTATTTATAGTCATGAATACCTGCATCAAGTCACCTCTTGTCCTTCTCTTTTCTATGTTAGTTCCCATGGGACGAAAATTATTCATTAGCTAAAGTCAAGTTGGCACACTAAGTTTTAGAAGCAGAGAGGTAAGATACCTTCTCAGCCAAAATGACCTCTACTGTAGTAACAGCAGCTGGAGGCAATTCGACAGGTAAGCAGTGCTGGTCCCGAGGAGTGGCCGTGTAAGAAAATCACAAGAAAAGCCGTTGAGGTCTCACAAAACACCGAAGAAAACGTTTTGAGAGGAGGATAGGTGGGTTGGATGTGCTCAGTCCGGGAGAACAGAAGTGATATTGTGATGGAGAGGTTCTATGGGCGTAAAAATAGTGTATCTACAATAAAAGAGTTCAGAAGGTGAGTCAAAAAGGTCAAGGGTGTTAGCAATGTGGTCGTGACGATCAAGAACTCACACTGGGCGTTTGATTAATTGTTGCAGATTATTAAGAACGCAAAGGCCCTCTACTGGGATATATCCTCTCGAGCAGAGCTAAACTAATTCGTGCTGAGTATCTTGAAATCCCCTGAATAGAGGGCTTCAGCACGTGTGTGAAGACAGCATTGCTCATGGCAGGGAATCAAGTATCTTAAAAATTGTACATATCTAGACGATCAGGGGAAGGGGAATGTACGTACAAGAAAGTTTCAAAGGTAAGAAAATTTTGAACTAGATTGCACTAGAATTGTTAATCTCGCGATCCACGAGGCAAACAATATCTGTTTTTGTACTGCAGAACGCACAAATATCGCCCATGGAGTGAAAATGATGTTAAAGACTTTGAAAAAAGAGATTTGATAGTGAAGAGAAGAGGCAACCTTGGACAACTGGATCTCAGACGAAGCAGAGTTAAGTCAGAAGCAGAGATGTTTAAGAAGGGAGAGGTTGAATATGAGACCGAGAATATTGATGGAGTGGTTAGGAAAAATAAACGCCTGGCTCAGAAGCTGTGTTGGTCAAGGCGATGGTGTGGGTTCTGATCCTTTTGATGGCAGTCAAAGGGGGTCCCTGGAACCATCCAGTCCTCCTTGACCTGTGATGCGGTTCCATTTTAACGCCGGAGAAATATGAATCACTGATAATAAGAATATATACCTGTGATTTACGTATCGTCAAGTGTTAAGAGAGATGGAGTGAGACTGTGTTTATTTACGGTGAATATCACCACCTCACATGTAGGTGAGGCAGTATGTGTAATGATGAATCATCCAAACAAAAACCTGTCGTGCAAATCACTGTATGCCGGCCTGCCAGAGCCTAGCAGAACAACAAAACAGGGGACACAGTTCCTAGCAGAACACAGCAGAAGACACAGGTCTCAGCAGAACACAAGGAACGGCAAGTCATAACACAACACAACAGAAGAGACAGGTCCTAACAGAGCACAGCGGGACAGACGGTCTAACAGAGCACAGCGGGACAGACAGGTCTTAACAGAGCACAGCGAGAGAGAGACATCCAAACAGAACACATCAACAGAGATGAACCCTAGCAGAATACATTTCTGGTCTGCAGGTGAAGTATAAACAAATATCTACCATATTATCTTTGTAAAAACTATACATGACCTAATACATAGGCCGCGACTGACGCTGTGGCAATGCATTTCATGTATACACACACACACACACACACACACACACACACATATATATATATATATATATATATATATATATATATATATATATATATATATATATATATATATATATATAAACAGCACTGATTTATATCAGTTAACACCTTGTCCTAATGGTCTGTTAAAGGTGCATTTTTCTAATTTGTGTTAGAATTCGCATTTTCTCTCGCTCTTAGCTACACAGCGTCAGTAGTAAAAGCTATGGTTCTTAGTTTGTTTCACTCCCGTGGAAAGCATTAGTAAATATGGTTAAAAACAATCGACAGAGCAAACATGACCTAGATATGAACATTCACATATAAACATTAATATACAGAAAGAGAGAGAGAGAGAGAGAGAGAGAGAGAGAGAGAGAGAGAGAGAGAGAGAGAGAGAGAGAGAGAGAGAGAGAGAGAGAGAGAGAATTAAAGCAAATCAATCGCTGACAGTTTAACCCCTTCATTCCAGCGTCCCTAATTATCCATAATTTTCGTCAATACATTAAACAATTATTCATGTACCGTAGATAATGCATAATGTGTGTCTGGAATACATTCATTACGTTTAAAGTGAATTACCAGTTTTAAACCAATAATGAGAGTCGCTGAATCATTTCCTAGACTATTGAACTATATTAAAGTGATAATTACTCCAATTAACGAAATATGCTATACTTATTGATAATCCATTGAGCGTAGCGACAGTAATTATGGGTTCAGGAGATAATTCATTCACTCGGATTATATTTGTTGCTCAGTAAAGACTCAAAATTCATAACAAATTCTTATAGCAGTTATGTTGGCTGTGTCTCCCGTAATGTATAACAGTGCATAGCAACCTAGTCCAACCAAGCTGCCAATTATCAAATAGAAAACGAAACAGTGTATGATATATTACACTGCTTCCTGGTATGCAAAAAAAATAACACGAAATAGAAACAAAACTACTGGAGGATATAGTGAACACCACAACTGCTGGAGGCCACAGTGAAGACCACTACTACTGGAGGCCACAGTGAAGACCACTACTGCTGGAGGCCACAGTGAAGACCACTACTGCTGGAGGCCACAGTGAAGACCACAACTACTGGAGGCCACAGTGAACACCATAACTGCTGGAGGCCACAGTGAACACCACAACTGCTGGAGGCCACAGTGAAGACCACTACTGCTGGAGGCCACAGTGAAGACCACTACTGCTGGAGGCCATAGTGAAGACCACTACTGCTGGAGGCCACAGTGAACACCACTACTGCTGGAAGCCACAGTGAAGACCACTACTGCTGGAGGCCACAGTGATGACCCCTACTGCTGGAGGCCACAGTGAAGACCACAACTACTGGAGGCCACAGTGAACACCATAACTGCTGGAGGCCACAGGGAAGACCACTACTGCTGGAGGCCACAGTGAAGATCATTACTGCTGGAGGCCACAGTGAAGACCACTACTGCTGGAGGCCACAGTGAAGACCACAACTGCTGCTGGAGGCCACAGTGAACACCTCAACCGTAAACCAAACAAAAGATAAACCTCTCCACTCTTGATAATTGATCGGAAACAAAAAATGAAAACAAACTAATTCATCAGCTGACCCGCGCGTCTTCTTCAGGCAAGACTTATTGTCTGTTGTGATAGATGTGTGTGTGGTGTCTGAGCGGGCCAGTGTTACCAGACCAAATATTGATTAATGTCTCTCGTTCCAGCGTTATGATCACGGCGGGGTGATTGTTCAGTGATCCATCATGGGTTGATGGAGGCTTGTCTATCGCATCTGCTTGAGCTGGCCAAGGCCTTTGTGGCTGAGGCAAA